>NC_067402.1:218128817-218371317 GCF_016432865.1 Antechinus flavipes
GCCTTAGTGACCCAGGAATTAGACCTAGCTTCCATCTCTCGGTGGGTAGAGGCTGAGAGCAAGATTAGACCAAAGGAAACGTCCCAGAAGTAAAGGCACCTACATGTATGTCTGGGAGGGTGATTCCTTGGCACAGGGTGGAGAGGAGGGAGGGGAACTGGAAGACTCTTGTATGAAGGGGATATAGTCTGAGCTCAGAGCTGGGGGGTGAGGAGGGAGAGGAAGAAGAAGAGAGGGGGTACAGCGTAGAATAAATAGAGGGTAGAGGAGGATTTGGGGAGAAAGAACTCTTCCCTCAGCTATTCTGCTGATTCTGAGAGAATACCCTCAATGACCACCATATGGCAAAGAAGTGTCTCAGAAGGGAAACTGAGGCACAGAACTACACGAACTTTTAGGTAACAACTCAAATGTTTTCCCCCTAATATTAATTCAATTTTATATGTCACTCCAGAGTTAAAAAAAAAAAAAACCAAAACACTTTTCTTTTAACAGCCCTGTGAGGCAGATAGTGAAAGATTATTATCACCATTTTATAAGTGAGGAAACTCGGGTCTGAAAAAGTGAAATATTTTGCCCATACATACATAGCTAGTATTCAGTCAGTTTCCTGACTTCATTATGCTTCATTCATCGATTTCCATATTAGAACTGTCTCTCTCAACTCATTTTTTGGGTTCAGCTTGGCCTGAGATAATGGAATTTGGGGAAGGGGCAACACTGGAGACAGGCAGTAATTAGGAAATAGTGCCAGAAAGGAATCACCACCCCTCCCACTCCCAAGGGGGTAGCCAAAGCCGGCGTTAGAGCCCCTGAACATAGGACAGCTGTGTCCCTTTCTCATCCCATTGTGAAACTCCAGCTGGGCCAGGAGAACATTTCAGGATGTTTTCTATTCTTCACAGTGGCCCCTCCAGCTCCTTCCACCCCCAACCAAATTGTTTTTCTCTTCTTTCTTGACTTTCTGATGCTTCCTAATCTTTCCCAGAACCAGATGTCCCAATTCTCTCTGCCTCGGTTTCCTTTCTGTGCCAGAGGGAAGAGAAAACACTTGAACCTCCTCGTGGAAGAAAAAACGTTAGAGATGATTGTTTGGGGTGCAAGAGGCCCAGAGATGAGGGCAGGGATCCTCTCTCTCTTCCTCTAAACTGGGCAGTTTCTGGTTTTGTTTTCCTCTTTGCCCAAAGAAGACAGAAAATCCTGAAGCACAGTTTAATCGAGGGAAGGCTTCAGAATCTTCCCCCTCTCTACGTACACGGATTGCTCTACTCCCCAAACTTCTCCCCCCCCCACCTCACAGTCAGCCAGAGTAAGAGGGGCTTTGATTTCTATTGAGGTCAGGGAGGAAGGGGACAGGGCACTTGGATTTCTGAGAAAAACTTTCCCAACCCCAAACTTGGCAAAGTTTTGGAGATTGGAAGTGGGGGTGGAGGTGTGGGGGGCCTGGGAGGGAGGGTCATTTCTTGCTGCGGGCAGAGTAGGGAGCCCCCTGGGGGAAAAGAGTGGTGAGACACTCCCCCCCCACTCCAATATGTTTGGGGCTCGGCTCAGCCCAGCCCAACCCCCAGTCTATTGGTCTCTATTCATGACTTAGACAAGACTTGAACCCATGACTCATGGTTAAAGAAGGAAAATAGCTAAAGGGGGGAAAGGAGAGGGAACAAGAGGTCACCCCCAGTTCCCTAAAGCACATACAGTTCCCGCTAGGGCTGATGCCTGCATTATGCAAAGGGAGAAGGGGGAGGGGGGAGAAATTAAAAAACAAATTCACTTAAGTTGCAGAATACAAAACAGCAGCAGCGCCCCCCCCCCCATCACCAAACTCTCCTTCTCGCCCAAACTGCGAGGGTATCAGAACAGCATTCCGTGCCCCCACCTCAGCGATCCAAACTAGCCTCCCGGCCCCTCTCCTCAGTGATGACGTCTGACGTTTCATCCCAAACCTCCAGAAATTAAGAAGGGAAATTCGAAGTAGCATAACAACCCCCACCCCTCCCACCTCCATCCCAGTAGGGCTCTACCCAACCCTGGCTACTGACAGAGGCCCACAAAAGGGGAAATATCGGAAGATGTGGAGCCCCGGAGGCCTGGGCTAGAACCCGGTCATCCCAGAACTCATTCCCTCCACCCCTGTTCCAGGGCCCAGTCAGTCTTTTAGACACAAGTCCTCTTCCTCTCCTCACACCTCTACCCAGTGTGGACACCTCGGAAAATCACTTTCCCCTTTGGCTTTCTCCCTCTACGCATTAGAAACGCACTGCAGACCCCCGCCCGAGCAGCTCCCCCCCACCCCCTTTGCAGATGTTTAATGCAAATCCAGATTCCTTCACAATTCAGATAGGGACGGGGGGTGGGGGTGGGGGGGCCCGGGACACGTCCTCCGCTAGAAATAGAGACAGCATAGGCCTCCCTCCATCCTCGGTGGCACTAAGGGGGCGCCGGGTCTTTGTCTGAGCTGGGGGGTCCTGGAAGCATCTTACACCCAGGCTCCCCACCCCCCGCTAAGCCGGACCCCTGCTCCCAGCCCCCAGCCGGGGCGCTGCTGTGTCAGCTGGACCCGGATAACAAAAGGCCCCCCACCCCGCGACTCCCTCCCCTTTCTGCAGTAAGAGGTGGGGACTGGGGAGGGGGCGTCCTCGGGGGAGGGGGTGAGGGTGGGGGAAATCTCACTCACCATCCATCGCCGCTGTGGCCAGAGCCAAGACCAGCGGCAGCAGCAGCAGCGGGCTCAGCATGGTGGTGCGGGACCGATGCAAACAGCCCCCTCCTCCGTAATCTGGCTCCTTTTAGTCTGAGCCCCCCTTCAGGGGGGTCCCCCGTTTTCCTCCCCGCCTTTATTTTTGTCTTTTCTTTCTGCAAAGCGCAGCGAGCTCTGGGATCGGAGGAAGGAGGGTGAGAAGGCAATAGTTAAGAACCCCTCCGCTGGAGCTCGCGGGCGGGGAGGATGCGCCCCTAAACCAAACACCTCGAGGTCCCCCCTCCCTCCTTTGCTCTTGGTTCTCCCCTCGCCTTGGGCTTAGCTCAGAGCCCCATCTCGGAGCCGCCTCCGGCTGCAAAAATGCACAATTGGGAGGAGGCGGTTGGGGGGGTGGGGGGCGTGGACCGGGGGGGGGAGCCTGTAAAGGGGGTCCTTTGCAGCTTTGGGAGAGCCGGAGGGTTTCCCCCTTTTCCTCCTCCGTGCAAGGGCCCTGTGCTCGCGCTTGTGCTCCCGGGATGGAGGTGGCGCGGGGGGGGGCGGGGGGAGGGAAGGGGGAGTGGGAGGTAGAGAGCAGAGGGAGGGGGCGGGGAGGGGGAAGGGGCGGGGAGAGAAAAGAGGGGGAGAGCTAGCTACGCGGCAAATGTCTAGGTGCGCATGCGCGTCGTTCTCACACTCACCCTCCCGAAGAGGGGGAGAAGGAGGAGTGGCAGGACTGAGGGGCTTGGAAAGCGGTTCCAGAGAGGCGGTGCCATATATCCGCTAGCCAAGACGTAGGATCATAGGATTTAAACCCAGAAGGGTCTAGCTCTGTCGTTTTAAAGATGGGGAAACTGAGGCCCGGACAATTTTTGTGACTTGACTGTGGTCGTACTGATTGAACAGTTGGGATTTGAACCCGACTACAGACACCTTTGCTCTTTCCCCACATCCTATCGCTTTTGAGCGAAGATAGTCGTCACTCCTCCCCGCCAGCTCCCTCCTCCTCCATCACCTTCCGTCGGCGTCTTCCAGAACTCAGAGGATGTATGGGAAGGGTGTGGAGGTGAGGGACTAGCCTATAGGGTTTTAGCTTGGTCTGTTTCTAGATTCTACTCTTTGGACTTGGGCCTGTACCCTTTTGCAAGCTTGATCCTATCCCCGTTCTCCTCTTCTCCCCCTTTCGCTTCCCCCCGCCCCCCATCTCTAACCGGTAGAGAGCTGGGGAAAGGATGCCAGTCAGTGGGGAAGGTAGTCGGCGAAGTTGAGCATTGATTTGGAGGCTGTGGAAAAAGTGGAAGGGGATTGGGGCTCAGGGCAAAGGGGGGCGGGCTAGGGCCACGCAGGCCACGCCCCCTCCCTCCCTCTCAGGCTTCACAGTAAACACGGACATTTGCCGGGACTCGACTGAGCTTGTACTTTCGCCTCGGGTGAAGGGATAGAGCCCACCTTAGTGCCCGTTCTTCCCGCCCCCGTACCCTTCATCCCACCCCCTCCTCCCTCTTCTGGCGCAGGGCAGGTTTTGGGGCGAGCTATTTGGAATGGAGTGAGTCACTGGATGGGTGGGGCGGGCAGTGCCACCGCCTCCCACAAGGAGGTCAGAGGTTTTGTTTTGTTTTTTTTGTTTTTTAAATTTTTAGGTTTTGGACTTTTTCCATCTCTCAGGTGACTCGGGAAATGAAAGCTAGCGACGAGAGTTCCGAGTCTGGGGGTGCTAGATTCAAAAGAACGGAGGTTTGCAATTAAGAAGTGGGGGGGGGGGGTTGAGGCTCGACCAATGTCTAGGGTTTTCTGGATTTCCGTCCTTGAGTGCCCAACCGGGGTCTCAGGTTCCGAGTTTTTAGTGTCGAAGTTACACTAGACATCCCCCGAGCTTCGTGCTCCTGTGAATGTACGTCTCGGCATTGCCCCCTGCTGGTCACTCTTCGAGCCTGCACTGCTGGGAGGGCTGAGTGGCAATTAAAAACCTGACGGAAAAAAACCGAGGAATAGGTCACGTCCCTTGCCAGATGTCGAAATCTTGAATTGGATGTGTGGACAAAGAAAGGACAACAGATCCAAAGGGCAGAATTAGGATCAACGGGTGGCAGCTACCAGTCGGATATAGGCGAGATTTCTCCAGACTTATCCAAAAGCAGAAGAGATTGATCGATGGAGTTGTCTCATTGCTCTGGTTAAAAACTCAAGTTCCTCCCCTGTTATTTCTAGATTAAAATACATAGGAAAGAAACAAGTATTTTACTGAGCAGCTGCTTATGTACCAGGGGATTAGGTGCTAATTATTATACAGTATTTCATTTGATCCTCACAACAACCCTAGGAAAATGTATTATCCCCTGTATTATCCCCATTTTACAGTTGAGGAAACTGAGGCAGACAGATTAAATCATTAGCCCAGAGTCACACAATTAGGAAGTATCATGAGACATATTCATTGGTCTAGTGTTATTTAAGGATGTGCACAGACCCCAATCTAGCCCTCCAACCTTTTTTTTTTTTAATTCTTTTCAAAATTAGGAACTAAGCAATTAACAAACAAATGTTTTCATGTACAAACTAACAAGAACAGAAAGAGAACATCATATGTGAAAGTGGGTATCTCTATACTCCTTTATGCACATTATTCAAGTTCCCCAACAAATAGTTGTTCCTCAAACTTCGAAGGACATCTGCTGCCTCTGCAATCCCTTCAGTCATCCCCCAAGTGACAAAATTCAGTCTTTTCTTAGCTCTGCCTTTCCCTATCTTGTTTTAAAGCTCTGCTCCTGGTGCTATTTTCTTCATGAAGCCTTCCCAGCTCTTTCCCAGGTAATAGTGCTCCCTCTTTTCCAGTAATCTTAGTATGCTTACAGTGATTTTTTCCCCCCCTTTTATTCTCTATCTCAGGAAACATTTGTTGCATTCTTCTTACTATCTGTGAATATGTCATATATTTCCAATAATGAGTAAGGTCCTTGGTAGTAGGGAGAGAGATTTTCTTTTTTGTCTTTTGGGTCTAGCCCTTCCAATGGAGCTTTACATTCTATAGGAATTAAAAATTTCCCCTTCTGACTGTGCTTCTGATTATTCTGATTGCACTCCCATACTTAGGCTGCCTTCCCCATCCAGAATTTCTGCCATAATTTTCCCCCTGATACATTTTCTTCTTGGGCCATGAAGGCCTAAATTAAAGATCTTTATTCTTCTCCTGACTCTCCAGTATTTTTATAGGTTTTTTTCCTCCTCTCCCCTCTCACTTTCTAGTTTCCTTTTGTCTTGGCCCCTTTAGAACATAAGCTCCTTGAGGGCAGGGAATGTCTTTCTTTTTATTTGTTTTTGTATCTTTATCACAAAGTGATTTTGTATCCCTTGGATTTTTATTTGTATCTCCATAGCTGTGCCTGGCAAATAGTTAAGTGCTTAACCAAGATTTGTTGCCCCTCTGCTAGCAAAGAACTTTATTTAAACAGAAGCTGGGTTAATCACCTATTGAAGGTAAGAGGTCATCTTTGCTTTAGCATTGGACTTGTTGACCTTTGATGTCTTGTCCACTTCTGAAATCCCGATTCTATGAACTTCTTCTCCCTGCCAAATTCCAGGAGAGGATGGTCTTGTGCCTAATGGGAGCTCTTGTAAAGATCTTATAGGAGCACTTTAGGATGTCCTTTTCTGAACCTTTGAAACTAGAAGAATCAGAGCACTTAAACTGAGCTTAGCATTGTTTATCCAAAACATTTCTTTCTGTTGTTGGTGTACTATTTCCTTTCTTTCAATATTCTGCCTTTGACTACTTTTTCTTTTTTTTTTAACCTCATATATTGACTTCCTCATCAAGTTGTGTCTTTCTTAACACAGTGCCTGACACATTGCAGGCACTTCAAAAAATGACTATTTATTTAATGTTCTTTGAAATATCTCTAGCCTTCATATCGAGTCAACCTCCACTGTTTATTAAGCTGACCCTTGTGCCTCACTGACATTTTCCCTTCTGTCTTTTTTAGCTTATTGTCCTCCTTCCACCTCCACGCATAGACATTCCCTAAGACTGTACTGAGCTTTCTTCCCTCTCTATGAACCTTTTTCGTTTTTGATTATCTCATTTATAATTTTATCATTTTAAGAGTTTCAACTCCACCTTTATTTAGTTGATTAATCAGGGATCAAGAGAGCTGGGCTAGGGGCCAATGTTGGGACAGATCAAGGGGTATTTGAAAATATTCTATTTCATGACAAATATGGGAATGTTTTATGTGATTTTGCATGTATAACCCATATCAGATTGTTTACTATCTCAGGAAGGAGGGAGAAAGTGAAGGAGGAATAGAATTTGGAAATAAAAATTTTGGGAAAAAATACCTGTTATTAATAATTGTTCTTACATGTAATGAGAGAATAACATTTTAAAAAATAAAAAAGTTCTGTTTTATAAATACAGATACTTTAATACTATAAAAAGATCACTCTTTAGGGACATTATTTTTTGATGCCAAAATATGTTGGGAAATGTGTAACCAGGACCTATCTATGACCTCTTATCTTAACATTATTATTTACCTATGGGTCTAAAGGTGATAATTCAGGAAAGAAGGAAAGCAAATTCATATATATGCCTTCCCTGGGAATTTCCATAACCCATCTCTCCCAACAGACAGAAAGTTTTGCAATTTTTGAGAAGGAGGTACAAGGTATAGCATGGGCTCTTCTTTCTTTCATTGTCCCTTTTACTTGAACTTCCTCCTTGACATGGTTATTGTTGATGATCACTTTGTGAGTGAATGGCAGGTAACTGGGAGTCAAACTACTAGAACACCCTTCAGGGGATTGAGAATGAGGAGCTGCTGTCTTATTCGATTTAGACTGCCAGCTGCCAAGGATCCTAGTAGCTGGTGAGCAAGGAAGGAAAGACTGCTTCATGTCACTGTACTCTCTCTGCTTTCCTTTTTATATAGTCTTGATTTTCAGTAGGATCCCAGAAACATAAAATCCTTCTTTTAGTCCTGTAATTTATAGGCTTGTGTAGTTTGGGAATTCCCTGGTCATTCAAAAAAATGGGTAATTCCCCTGAGGAGAGGTTTTGGGGACATTGCCGACTATGTATACCTTTATATAAATGTACTTTGACCTTATCCCTTTCATTTGTTAAATAAACTATAAAGTATATCAAGTTCCTGTGTCCTATAAATATAGTGGATTTTGATCATAAAATGAAGAGTTCAGTTGTGGAATAGGGGCCCAAGAATCATAGATTTAATTTTTGAAATATTTTGATCAAGTCCATTTCAGCTCCTTGCTAAATTTTATAGTGTAAAAATACAGAGTTAAAACTATTTGAAGTGGGTCCAGCCATGGAGGAGCAACCTAAACTTTTGTAGGCTGCAAGCCCTCTGGTGGTCGGAGGCAATACTACAGCCTTTTTGTACCACAGGAATTGATCCTAAAAACACCACCTTGTCAACAACAGTATTATGTTCCCTCATTGGATAGTTAACATGGTTGCACACTATCATTTTTTATTCTTTTAGCAAATTTGGATTGCTGCCACGACTGAACTACGTATCAAATACAACTCAGGATTACTTTCTTCAAGAAGAGAGTTGGAACTTGGTAGAACTTAACAACATTAAAAAAAAAAAGGGAGGGGGATCTAAAAAGAAAAGAACAAAAACATCTATTCTGTTGCTATAGAATTCATTTCAAAACCAACTATCTGTGTTTAGTCAGACCATTGACTATCAAAATCAACATTAAATTACAGGAAAAGATCAAAAAGTGATCTTTGATTAAATATGAGTTCCAATTTCCTTATATAAATAAACTGTTGACTCTGAAAAAATGGTACATTAATAAAAATTACTACCATTTCTTAGAGGAGTTTACTTTCAAATGTTCAAATTTGTTTATGATCTTATTGGTTGGTCTATACCCAACTGTGCAGTTGATGTTCCATGCATGCCTATCTATCTTGTACAAGTCTTGTCTATGTTCTCTCAGGAATTTACCACAAGTTTTTTTTTTTTTTAAGTTTAAAAACTTTTTATTTTTATTTGTTTTTAAAACTTTTATTTTTAACATTTATTTTACTTGTGTAATTTGCTAAAGAAGTATTTTATAAAAACAGATTGAAGGCCTTACACAACAATGATGCAATATCTTCAAAAAATACCACGGATTTTCAATTCAACTTTTTAGAAATCTTCTATTATCCCAAGGATACCAGTTAGCATATACACTGTCCACTGATTATCATTGACTCTCACAAAAAATTCAATTTCCTTTTAAAAATGATTATTATCATTATTATACTGAGAATTTAGATAACATCCTTTATTGCATTTCTTTATAATTCCCTATTTGTGATGTGTTGTAGCCTGTCTATACCACAATATCTTTTTCCATTGCCCTTTGGGTGATTTTCAATTCCAATTTAACATTCACTGAATTATTCCATGACTCACAGATCTACATCATTGGAAGAATTTTGGCATTAAAAAGATGTATCTTGTTTCAGGAAGAAGCTTGAGGGTCATTTAAAAGAATTTAACTATTTCATAGTATTAATCCAACCTGCTCTCCTTTTGTTGTTCAAATCTGAATTCAATTCATTATCCATTTGTAGAGTTTATTTAAGGTACATATAATGATGTTTAAGCTCTATAATTCTTCCTTCTAACAACATATCTAAACAATAGATTTTCTTGATCTTGATTTTTCTTCTGTGTGTACTGTTAGGTTAAATTATTTGTGTGATTATAGATGTCATCTAGTAGGCTTTGTATCATGGGGCTTGATACAATCTGTGTCATATTATCTGTAAGATAAGTACTTAGAAGATCTTTACCATCTATGTGGGGGATACCTCCTCAAACTGGACTTTGTGCTGGATTTTCTCTGTGAGAAATAGAATCCAGTATAAAAAAGTTGC
The DNA here is from genome assembly GCF_016432865.1 of Antechinus flavipes. NCBI lineage: Eukaryota > Metazoa > Chordata > Mammalia > Dasyuromorphia > Dasyuridae > Antechinus > Antechinus flavipes. The sequence continues at coordinate 218,138,393 of NC_067402.1, forward strand.
CATAAAGAGGAGATCATTAGAACCAAGGAACCATTGCTAGCCAGAAAATGCTTGATTTCCTTAGAAAGAGGAGATATACGAAATCCAAATATTACTATGATTTAGTTAATGAAAATAGCATTTTAAAATGTTAGAGATTACTTTATAAAAAAAAAACAAAAAAAGTATTACAGGGGAAAATGAGCCTGCATTGGATCATGAGATTCAACCATGTAAAATTAACCGAGAACATTTATAGATGGAACTGGAAGGACAACACATAAATTCAAAGTACAAAAGTTGCCATCATGTCTATAGTGATCTATTTTCTTTTTTCCCCCCCAATTAACAAACATTTATTTTCTCTCTCTCCAACTTGCCCCTCAAAAAGGAAAAATAACATTCTTGCAAAAAATATACAGTCAAAACAAATTCTCACAATAGTCATGACCAAAACTGTGTCTTGTTCTGCATATTTTATTTTTTTCTGTTAAAAATATTTTCTCTCCTCACCCCCTCATTGGAAAAAAAGAAAATAAAATTCCTTGTAATAAATTTGCAAAGTCAAGCAAAATATTTCCTGTATTGGCCATGTCCAACAAGTATAGATCTTCATCTTTATCTCTTTGTCAGGAGATAGGTAACAGTTTATCATCAGTCCACTGGGATCACAATTGATCATTACATTGGTCAGAGTTCTCAAATCATTTTAAAGTTGCTTATTTTTACATTGTTGCTATTTTATAGTATACATATCTTTCTCTAGGTTTTGCTCACTGTTTTACATTATCTTTTTTTGATTTATTTAAGGTAAAGGTCTAGCTATCCTTGGATCTAAGAGTCACAGTTTCGTGAGTTGGTGAACAGTTTAAAATTATTTTCCAGAATGACTGGACCATTCCAGTACCACTAACAGTATATAGCAATCAATTTAAAAAAAAACTTCTCTTTTTGACAATGGAATTGTCACATTTGATTCACTATCTTTTATCAATGTGTTATATGAGAATGAAAATGTTTCTTAAGTAGGTGAAGTAGAAAAATGACCTGATTAGCTACATATTTATAATAGGGTACCCCAGGGAGAATTCAGCAAAGCTGAAGCTTGGAAAGGGCAAAAAATGAAATATTGACATGTAAAGGGATGTACAAGAAGCATTCCACACTGAGAGGGGTCTAAGACTCAAATGACTCAACAGCATATTAAAAGATTCAACAAAGACAATAATTTCTCCAGGGCACAGATTACATTCATACCTTTGTTCTTAGCCATTCATTTGCAGAAGATTCTAAAGGGTGACTGGAAAGTATAACTAATTGAATCAGAACCGAACACCATAAGCCAAATAAAAGTTTCTGACTGAGGGAACTGGCTGTGAATCAGGAAGAATTTTAAACAGGAAAGGCTAGGTGTCTTCGGGCTTCTGCCTGGAGGTGATGGTTCTCACATCAAAAGTTCTAGAGGAATCAAAGAGGAGAGGTTTCTGACAATCCTGGGCTAAAATTCATTGTTATAAAGTTCAATATAGTAATCTAGAGCTGTAACACTCCAGCTGAAGAGAATGCAGTATTACTTAGTCAAGCCAGTGATTGAACGTGGTAAAATGTCGATAGCTGCACATTGATGAAATTGAATGGATTGTTCATGAAATCTAAGAAGATTCCATGGCTTCAGAAAAACCTAGTAGCTAACTAATCTGATCACTCATCTAGACAGTAGCAGAGTGATTTACCTGGCCCATTGTGGCAGCAGCTGCCCAGTGAAAAATGGGTTGCCTTCTGTCTGGCAGCAACTTCCCATTGGTACCTGGAATAATCCAGTAGTATTCTAGTGACCAAATGATCTGTCCTGGCTTCCAGGAGTCTTATATTCTTAGTCTATCTCAGTAACAAATTGATCCATCCGATCAAAATATTGTTCTGCATTAGAAAGAATCCTTGCTGAGCTGCTATCCATTGAAGATGCAATGTCCTTTAAGGAGCCACCCTAAGTGAACAATGGGGCATCTCCCCTTATTAATGTCATATTCTGTAGGAAACTTTAAGAAGGCCTTGTAGAGAATAAGCATTTATTAAATAGTGCCTAGTCTGTGCCAGGTACCAAGCTAAGCACTTTTATGAGTATTATCTCATTTGATTTCACAATAGCCCTGTAAGGTAAATGCTATTATTATCTCCATTTTATAGTTGGCAAACACTGGATTTAGAATCAGGGGATCCATATTTGGATCTTGTAACTTATAACCCGTGAAACTTCAAGCAGATTATTGAATGCTATCAGTTTACTTATCTGTAAAATAAAAGAAGTAGAATAGCTGCTTTTTTTTAGTTTATTTTTAATATAGATCATTTTATGAATCATGTTGGGAAAGAAAAATCAGAGCAAAAGAGAAAAACCATGGGAGAGGGGGAAAAACAGAAAAAAAAGTGAACATAGTATGTGTTGATTTACATTCAGTCTTAGTTCTTTTTCTAACTAGTTCTTAGTTCACATTTGGTGATCTGCATCCGATGCAGATGACATTTTCTGTCCAAAGTCTATTGGGATTGCTTTGGATCACTGAACTTTTGAGAAGAATCAAACCTTTCATAGTAAATCATCACACATTCTTGCTATTGTTGTGTACAATGTATTCCTTATTCTGCTTGTTTTGCTCAGCATCAGTTCATGTAAATCTTTCCAGGCCTTTCTATAATTAGCTTGTTCATCATTTTCTATAGAACAATAATATTCTATCACTTTCATGTACCACAACTTGTTCAGCCATTTCCTAATTGATGGGCATTCACTCCTTTTCCAATTCTTTGCTACCACAAAAAGAGCTGCTACAAAAGGCTAATTGCTTTCTAAGGTTCCTTCTAGCCTTAAATCTAGGATGCTATGAAATCTACTAGAGACAGCAAATTTTAAAAATGTGCTTAGGGATCAATTTTTGAGATTTTCTAAGAAAGAAAACTCAAAAGATGGAGAAACAAAATGGACAATTATTATTTTAAAAAGCAAGATATCATATATTTTTACCATGTTTAACATATATTGGATTACTTGTCATCTAGGGGGAGGAGATGGAGGGAAAAGGAGAAATTGGAATACAAAGTTTTGCAAGGGTTAATGTTGAAAAATTATTCATGCATATGTTTTGAAAAATAAAAAGCTTTAATAATAAAAAAGTAAGTCAGAAACTGATGATCCATTTGCTTGCTTTCTCATATTTGCAAAGTCTTTGTGAGAAAATTTCTATGAATTTACAAAAGGTACTCTTGATGAGAAAGTAGGCATGCTTCCAAAGACAATATTCTAGAACAGCCAATATTTTCATGGTCACATATGCCAGTGGTTCTCAAAGTGTAGTCCAGAGAATCTTGAGAGTCTCTGAAACCCTTTTAGAGGTTTCAAGTTAGTTTTTCAAATTCAAAATTAATTTTTATTTCTAATATTGTAAATATCTATAAATATAATTCACAGAAAACAAAAACTCTTTGGACAGACCCTCAGTAATTTTTAACCCTTGGCATAAAGCTACTAAGAACAAAAGTTTGATAGAGATTCTTCTCCAATAAGATTATTCTTATGCATATATTATAGGGGGAGAGGACTAAGAGTATGTACATTTGGTGAATTTGCCTTTGGAAGTTTGTAAAAACATGGAATAGAAAGGTCTGACTTTCCATTTCAGAATATGTAAAGTTATTTTGTGGCTTGTTTTTCTATTTATTTTCCGGTGAATTGGAGCCTTTTGGTTGACTCTTGAACTGATACTGACAATATCTACAAAAATTTCCAAAAGAGAAACCCATTCTTTTTTTTTCATTTTGTTGGATATGAAACATAATTTTCTGAGCTTCAGAGGTCTGGTGGAGGAGGAATTACCTTTGCTACATTCCCCTCTTCCCTACCCTACCAGGTAGCTCTTGAATGTATGACTTCCTAGTCAAGCCTGTGTCTAGGATGTGGCAACCCCTCATTGGTGTACAAACACCTTTGTTTTAAGACTTTAAAAGGTCAGAGAAACAGAGTTCATTGTAGAAAGTCCATACCAGGGTTTTCCAGCATCCACGCTCCATGTGCCAGTAAAGTTTAAAGAGTGATCTGCTTGAACTAATCTAGCAAGCAAATTACTCAATACCTGAGAGTTATATTCTGCAACAAAAAAGAAATTTTTTCAGTGACTATGTCACATTTGGAAATTAATTTGGTGAGGTGAATGCTTTGTAGCAAATGCTTTAAGTTTGAGCCCACTCTTCCTAGGGACCATGGTGAAGAGCATATTTTTAATTTAGGGAGCAATATATTTGATGTATTTATATTCTTGCTATATCTTAGTAAATATACCTTTGTAAAATGTTAATTTAAATTAATTGATTAAATTGATAGCAGGATGCTAGTCAATGATTTTGGTGAGATGACCAGCACTTATGATTACTACTGGGGAGAGCAAACAAGAATGAGAATTTAAGTAGGATTTGACACAAACTTTTTATTTTCAAAATATATGTAAAAATAGTTTTCAACATTCACTCTTGCAAAACCTTGTGTAACAAATTTTTCTTTCTCCCTTTCCCCTGCCTCCTCCCCTAGATAATAAATAATCCAATATAGGTTAAACATGTGCAATTATTCTATATATATTTCCTCATTTATTATGCTGCAAAAGAATAATCAGATCAAAAAGGAAAAAGAATGAAAAAAGCAAGCAAATTACAACAAAAAAGGTGAAAATACTATGTTGTGATTCATATTCAGATCCCAGAGTCTTCTCTTTGGGTGCAGATGGCTCTCTCCAATCACAAGCATATTGGAATTGGCCTGAATCATACTCAAAGTTTAAAAGAGCCACATCCATCACAGTTGATCATCACATAATTTTGTTGTTGCTGTGTACAATGTTCTCATGGTTCTACTCATAAGTAGGATTCAAAAAATCACCATTACCTCTTATGTTTATCCCTAAAATCTTAAGGGGAAGATGTAGCCAACTACAAGTTTGAGATCTAACCCTCTAGTGTACAAATGGGAGTAAAAATAAGTACCTTCAGAGTTTTTAAGAGCTACATAAATGTTAAAATCATACAACTTTCCTTCATAGAGACAACCAATTAATGTACACTTGTTAAGCAATCTTTCAAATATCGGTATCATGAGAGCAATAAAACATGGGGTCCCAGAATTCTAAGGAACATTAGAGGTCACCTAATATTACAGATAAGGAAACTGAGGCCCAAAGAGATTTTTAACTTATCCAAGATAGCATAAATGGCAAGTGACATGTTCTTTGGCAGCATACCCAGTAATTATTTGATTTTACCACTTCCCAAAGCTGTCCACTAGATTTCAGTCAAGCATATTAAAAATTTCTCTTGCTATCCTTGTGGACAAGATAGAGAGAAGTGAGATAAATGACAGTAATTAGGTAATTCAGAACTGGTTGGATGAGTGGATCCCCAAAGCAGTCATTAATAGATAGATATCAGTTTAGAAAGAGGGCTCTAACAGAAGTTCCCTAGAGATCTAGATCCTGTGTTAACATTTTTATCTATGACTTGGATAAAGTCATAGAAAGCACAACTGTCAGATTTTCAGTTGTCTTGAGAATCTCAAGGAATGAACTTAGTCCAATAAGATTATTTTATTCATTCACTTATATAAATATTTTATTAAACATCTATAATGTGCAGTACTAAATTCCTTCAAAAGAATTAATTCTGTTGTAACACTTTAGGTGTTGCTCCCATTGAAACACATTTCTCTGTTTCAAAGAGAAGTTTAAAATGTACCTATAAATTATTTTCCTGGTGGGTTTTTTTTTTAATTTTGAAAAAACTACTATGTTTTGTTGGGGGAACATGACAATCATAGTGCTTCTAAAAACATCACCATCAACAATGACAAATTACCTTTTTTGTTATTTTTTTTCCTAACCAGTCTCTCTTACAACTTTTTTTCTCCATCCACTATTCACAAACTATTAGTTTTTTCCCCCTGAATTAGTGGGTTGTCTTCATACCTTCAGAAAGAGCGGAGCAAGCCAACACAACAGCACCCTGGAAATCATTTTTGTTTTTTAGAGGAGCATTTGAGGCCTGCTGCTATTTTTCTCTTGACTCTAAATCACCTATTTGGGGAGAGTAAAGGAATAATGCAAGATAGTGAAGGTTAAGTAGGGTTGTATAGCTGATAAAGCTGTATAGCATCTCTGCTCAGACTTTTTTTTTCCCCTCAAGTAGCCTTTCCTCTGTAATATATACAATTAGTCCTTCCACATCACAGGGGTTGGGATGTGATACCCCCCCAGTCTGGAAAATTGTAAAACTTTTCAGCCCTCCCTTCATACCAGAGAAGTCTGAATTTTTTTCATTTTTTTATGGGATGTTTATAAGACCTTATTGTAAAATTTGGGTTAAGTATTTCGTCATAGGCTTTGTATCATTTTTGTGTGTTATCTGCAACTTCCACAAAACTCTCTCTAAATTCCCATTAATTTCTTGTGCTGACCCAGAATATATTAAAGCCATGATGAGGAAAGTTATGATAGCTGTATTTCTGTGCCACAAAATGGTCCAAAATCTTAAAATATAACCAAAAGGAAATTATGATGAAAAAAGAATCAGAAAGAGAACCACTACTACCTATGAAATAATACCAAAACTATATTTCATTCTCAATAAATATGCTTTCCAAGAATCTCATCCTAGCAATTTATTCTAAAAGTTGGTTTTATTTTTTTCTCATTCTTTTTTGTTATTTTAATATCTTTCTGTTTTCCCAAATACATGCAAGATACTTTTCAACATTCACTTTTGCAAAGCTTTGTTTTTCAAATTTTTCTCTTTCCCTCCCCATCCTCTCCTCTAAACAGCAAACAATCTAATATATGTTAAACATGTGCAATTCTCTGAAGATTGATTTTAAAACAAAGTGTGAGGCAGTGTGAAAAAAAGAATATGTTCATTAAATAAAGAATAAGAAAATTATATTTCTTTCCTGAGCTCCTAAAAGAAATTTAAGCCTGAAGGTTCATATGTATATTTTTTCTTTTATCTCTGAAGTCCCTTTAGATTTATGACTTTGAGATTTGAAGGCCATGTCAAAAAGTTATATGCATGATAAATATATGCATATAAATATATGAAGAATTGCATTATGGAATATCGATAGGACTTGTTTCCCTTGGCTCCAGAAAACAGACACAGAGCAATGGGCTCCAAGTTGCAGGGAGGATTTCTCTTTAATTTGGAAAAATTTCCAAACAAAGTAGCTAGGTGTAACAGTGAATAGAGAGTTCAAATTTGACCTTCGTTCACTTTTCTAGCTGTGTGGTGGCCCTAGGCAAGTCACTTAATCTGCCTTAGTTTTCTCAACTATAAAATGAAGTGATAATAACACCCATCTCCCAGGCTTATTCTGAGGATCAAATGAGATATCTTTGTAAAGTGCTTAGCACTTTGTGTGGGACATAATAGATGCTTAATAAAAATACTTGTTCCATTAAAACTATTTCAAAGTAGAATGGACTACCTCAGAAGATTGTGAGTGGAAGTAAAGTTAAGGCTGAATGGTCACTAATTCCAACTTGTTTTTCAAGTTCTAAAATGGAATTAAATCTCCCTATTCCCTCCTCTCCCATATATTTTTCCATAAGCAATCACATACATTTCTGGGATATATTGTGTGTTAAACATCCTATATTGACTCATGACTTAATGGAAGTTTTTACTTGCCAGTTATGTATAAAGAAAACTCTTATTCAGTTTGTAAGTTGAATCTTTCATTAGCTGGGCCCTGAAGTCCTTTCCATCTCTGTGATTTAATGTCACTGAAACTGTCCTGTCCAGAGAAACAAGGTTCTCTATGGATGGTGAGGCTCTTCAGACGTTCCTTATTGGCAAATGATATTGTGTTGATTGCACAGAAGCCCAGAATACTCCAGGGTCTCCTCAGTAAGTTCCCTGGCCATTCAAAAGAGATTGGACTAGCAATTCACATGGAAAAAAATGGAAGACGACTGCAACTTGTCCACATTATGATATATAGTGATTGGGGCAGCACTGTTAGTCCTTGTATACATTGCAGATAGGCATAAGGTGCCCCCAAAATGAATGGGAGGATGAAAACAGGCCAGATTACCTTTGGGACATTGCAATGATTCCAATTTCAATTTCAATGTTTTCTGGCTTTTCCCTATTGTAAAAGCCTGTGTTTTAGTTCTTTCACTGTGTTGCTATATGGCTATGAATCATGGAACATTATGATCTTAGAAGAAGCAAAAATGATAGAGAATACACAGAGAGAAGGAAAGAGACATGGTGGCTATAACTAAGCTATAATATATCATCCTTTGAAAAGAGGTCTAATATCTTGTCAAGGACATGTGTGGTCAGAAAAATGAAGTGAGCTGGCCATTTAATAAAGCAAAGATAGCAGATGGCTACGTATTATCTTGGTAGCTATGAAACATTAAAATAATTAGAGGAAGGCCTCTGGTGAGCTGGATAAATCCTCAATGGAGGGCTAATAGGATGATAAGAATAAGAAATGAGAAAGGATGAAGAGACATTGAGGAGATGATCTTGAGATCTGGAAAAACTACCTCTATGAGGTTATGAATTCATGGAAGTGAATTGAGTTACATGTGTTAATAGGGAAAACTCTAGTGGAGGGAGCTGATTTCCAGATTTGTTTCATATGACTTTCATGTCTTGCCTCAGACTCACAAATGCCTTTTTCTGACTCTGTTTCTGAATGGATATTTCACCCCCAATCTTTTTTCCTCTCCAGACTCTCGCATTTGCAATAATCTGCAGTATATCACCATCATGCAATGGCTAGAGAGGCAATAAGATTTGGACCCAAGTCCTCCAACACACTGGCTGCACGACTTGGGGTTAATCATTTAATCTCCCAGTACTCTAGCTAACTGACAATAAATTGCAAAGAATGGCTGACCTGCCTTGGTTGAAAATTTCCTTATCTGGGTGTCCCTATGCCAGGGACCTGTAGATAGTGCTGTGGATAGAGTACTAGGAATAGAGTTAAGAAGACTCATCTTCAAACACTAGTTGTTGTAAACCTCAGTAAGTCACTTATCCTTGTTTGTTTTAGTTCTTCATCTGCAAAATGAGCTGGAGAAGGAAATGCCAAACTACTCCGTGTTTTTGCCAAGAAAACCCCCAAATGGGGTCACAAAGAGTCAGACGTGACTGAACAATAATAATATTTAACATGCCACAGAAATCACAGATCAAGTTCCTGTCCCAATTTGTTACCACATGGATCATATTCTCCAAAACCAAACTTAGTATCTTTCTTCCCTCAAACGGCTAATCCTCTAGAGTTCCTCCTTGCTATTGTCACCTCCACATTCTCACAGGCATAAGGCTTAAATACTGAGGCATTTTTCACATCTTCATTTTTCTCCCCTTTCCATCCTCATCTGCCAAGTTCTCTTGATTCCACCTTGGCAAAGGTTCTCATGTGCATCTTCTCTTCTATGTTTCCACTGCCATGAACTTTAGACCTTTAGATTTTCCTTTACCTCTTATCTGGACTATTGCAATAATATTTTATTTCTTCAATCTATCCTACTTATAGCCATCAAATTAACCTCCCCAAATGTAATGATAAAAATGTGGGAAACAGTGTGATAAAGTAGAAAAGAGTCCTGAGTTTAAAGTCAGAAAACCTATAGCTTACTTACCCACTTTGCTCCTTTCCACTTCTGTGTATATTAAAATTTTTGCTTCTTCTAAAATCATAGTGTTCTATAATTCACAGCCCAATTCCAGATTTGTCATTTACTCATTTTTTTACTTTGGATAAGAACATTCTGGACCTTACTGCTTTCATCTATAAAATGAGGGAGCTAGAACAAGGTCCCTTCTTAGATTCTTTTCAAATCTATGTTTATATAGATTATTTTCATTCACCCTGAACGGTTTGGTCCCCAAAGCATAGCTATTACTTTAGGTTCTATAATATACTCTGTAAGGAATCTTTCTATTGATCATAGATCCCTACTAGTGTGCTTTCCTTTTCATACATAAATTGTTCAAAGCATAGGTATTTACTAAGATGAAATAATAGTTAGTGTAAAATTTTTGCCTATATAAACCTGGAGTGCATCCTTCCAGAAATACACACAGTGCCCATGGGATGCACAGGCATAAATTTAGAATACAATGGGTGATAAGATAGCCCTATGAAGAACACATGTGGTCAATGCTACTTTTCCAATACTTCCAGGTCTTGAAATTTTTTTCTCTATTATGGAGTCCCCACCAAGTTACTGTCGATAGTGAATAGATTACTAATCTGAGCCTCTAGGATTAGTTCTCTATAGCTCAACTTTGGATTTCTAGTGATATTTTTCTTTTTTTTTTTTTAGTAATAGCTTTTTATTTTCAAAATACATGCAAAGATAATTTTCTACACTCACCCTTGCAAAACCTTGTGTTCCAAATTTTTCTCTCTCCCTTCCTCCATCCCCTCCCCTAGATAGCAAGTAATCCAATATGTGCAGTTCTTCTATACATATTTCCACAATTATCATGCTGTACAAGAAAAATCAGATCAAAAAGGAAAAAATGAGAAAGAGAACAAAATGCAAGCAAACAACAACAAAAAGATGAATATACTCTGTTGTGCTCCACATTCAGTCCCCATTATCCTCTCTCTGGATGCAGATGGCTCTCTCCATCACAAGACCATTGGAATTGGCCTGAATCACCTCATTGTTGAAAAGAGCCACGTTCATCAGAGTTGATCGTGATATTTCTTTCTTGAGTCTGTAGCTGATGCTCTTTTCTACTCATGGGATTTGGGGAGCTGCTTCTGGCCTTGAATAACTGCCTCTCTTGATTCATGTTCATCTGGAGTGTGTTTCTGAGCCCACAACTATGCTGCTAAATGGCATTGCCTTCTAGGTGATTAATTACTCTGTTGCTAGATGACAGGGGAATTGATAGGAGAATGGGATAAGAACCCTACCCAATGGTGAAGAGCTGGGTTTTTTGACTCCAAGGTTCAGCTCTTTAAAATCCTCAGGAATGTAGACTATTTTCAGCTTACTTAATAATAGTTGTACCTTACAACTCAGAGAAGTATTCCTACTTCATAAAAAAAAAATAGCAGGACATCAGCCATATTTTAGCGCCTTAGATGATAGAAACTAATCTGGGAGGAAGGAAATCCTGAATCTCCCCCTGTAACCTGTATAAAATTCTAATGAGGTTACCTCCCTGTTTAAATCCTTCAGACTACATTTATTCCATTTCCTATAGAATTAAGTCAGTTTTCTACAGAATAAAGTCCAAATTATTCAGTAGAGCATACAAAGACCTCCATAATTTATCTTCAATCTTATCTCCAACCAGACCATTCCCTCTTCACCAAAACTATCCCTTGTTTTCCCTTCTGTACTTTTGCTGCTCGCTTTGTTGCTCAAACCGGGAATCATCTCTACCCCTACCCCCATATTTGACTATTAATGTCGCCTATCCTTTAAGACACAGCTCAGATGACAACCACCTATTCCATGTAACCTGATCCCATAAGCCAGAAATGACTACTTCCTTTGAACTCTGGTAGTAGTTGGTTTATAGCTTGCTAAGGAATTGCTACATTCTGCTTTGTATTATATTTATAAACTCAGCTTCTGAAACTGCTCCCACAAAAGGCTATGGATACTTTTTACTGTATCTTTAAGAGACAATGAAACCTTGGATGATGACAGCCTTAATTGTCATTCTTTGAGGAGTCTGTGAGGAGACGGAGAGTTTAGATGTTGCAATTTTAATAATTAATGTTGAAATATTAGAACATACCCCTTAATTACCTTAAAATCCTGGATGAGAGAATAAATAAGGAAAATGAGCCAGTAGTATCCTTGGGTCAAAGGGTATGCACAATTTAGTGACTTTTTGGGCATAGTTCCAAATTGCTTTCCGGAATGACTGGTCCAATTTACAGCTCCATTAACAGTGCAATAATGTTGTTTTACTATAGTCCCACCAATTATTGTCATTTTCTTTTCTTTGGTCATATTTGCCAATCTGATCAGTGTGAGACAGACTCTCAGAGTGGCTTTAATTTGCACTTCTTTAATTATTAGTGATTAGGAACATTTTTCATATGGTTTTTGATAGCTTGAATTTCTCTCTTTGAAATGGGCTGGCTCATATTAGGCTTTTTGAATCAGTTTCTTATATATCTTAGACATGAGACCCTCATTAGGGAAACATGCTACAAAGATTTTCCCCAGTTAACTGTTTCCCTTCTGCTTTAAATAATTGTGAAAGGTACTTCCTTCCTTGCTTTTTGAATTTGTTTCTAATATGATGTTTTATATCTATAGGATCACATATAATACATCTCGGTACATAGTGTGAAATGCTAGTCCATATTTAATTTCTGCCATAATCTGCTAGCAGATTTTATCACCTAGTGAGTGCTTATCTTTTCCTAGGAGCTATAGTATTTGGATTTATTAAATACTATACTACTATGTTCCTTTGCTTTGTATGCTGTATACCTAATCGATTCCACTAAATGATCTCTCCGTCTTTAACCAGTAGCAACTACTTTTACAATGCAGTTTGAGAGGTAGTATTACTTGGCCTCCTTCCTTCTCATTTTTCTCCCATCATTTTCCCTTTAGATTTCTGATCTTTCATTCTTCCACATGAATTTTGTTATTATTTTTTCAGCTTTTTTTCTGCATCATGTTATAACTTTGGTTTAGTAAGGCCACAAATTAATTTAGATAGTATTGTCATTTTGATTATATTGTTACAACCCACTGAAGAGTAAGTCTTCAATTATTAAGGTTTGCTACTATTTCTGTGAAGAATATTTTGTGGTTGTATTTATACTGAAATGACTAGGTATGAAGGTTCCCCAAAAGTTTTATTTTTCTGTAGTATTTTTGTTTTTTGCTGTGGCAAAAAGGGGTTAAGTGACCTGGCCAGATCACACAGTTAGGAAATGTTAAGTGTCTGAGGTCAAATTTGAACTCGGGTCCTCCTGACTTCATCTATCCACTGTACCACCTAGCTACCCCTGTTTTATAGTTATTTTGAAATGGAATTTCTCTATCTTTTGCTTCTGAGTTTTGTTGGTAATATACCAAAATCCTAATTACTTATGTGGGTTTATTTTGTATCCTTCAACTTTGCTAATGTTTATATTTCAATTTTCTATTTTATGTAATTTTTTAGTTCATAAGCATTTATTTATCTTTTCTTCCTTTTATCTATACCTAATTAAAAAAGAAAAATACAGATATGCATATTAAACAAACAAAAAAATTTCCCCTGAAAATATATGTCTCATTCTGCATCTGGAATCCATTGCCTCTCTCTCAGGAGACTGGTAGTTCATCTTCACAGACAAGATGCATAGTCTGAAACCAGCCCTTTGGAATCAGTCACTACATTGATTTGAATTCTCAAGTCTTTCAGGGTTGTTCATTTTTATAATGTTCTTATTGTAATTATCCTCCTTGTTCTGCTCACTTCACTTTAGATCCAGTCACACAAATCTTCCCAGATTTTTCTGAAATTGTCCCTACATTCCATTGCATTCATATAACTATTATTTGTTAGCCATTCCTGAACTGATGGGCCTCTTCTTAGTTTACAATTTTTTTGTCACTACAAAAAAACATACTATACATATTCTTATAAATATGCATACTTTTACATCATTCTTTGCTCTCTTTGAAAATATTGGAGTCATAGTGATATTTCTGAGTCAAAAAGTATGCACAATACTTTGGGAGGCATAGCTTTCCAGAAAGGATAGTCCAATTCATTATTCCATCATCATTGCATTTATGTGCTTATTTCTCCACAGGTCTCTTGTCATTTCCCTTTAAAATTTTTTTAAAATAAGCTTTTATTAGTCTTTTGTTTTTTAAATAGCATTCCAGAATGAATAACCCATTCATTCTACCATGGGCTATTCTATCCATCAGTGTATTTATATGCTCATTCTCCATACCCCTCTTCTTTCCCATTAAAATTTTTTTCAAAGTTTTTATTAGACTTGTTTTTCACAGTATTATAAATTCCCCCAGTATCACTCCCTTTCCTCTTCCCAGAGAGCTATCCCATATTATAAATATTTTTAAGGACAAAAGGATGAGGAAAAATCAGCATGACTGATCAATATATTGAAAAATCCTAAAAACCTGTATAGTACTTGTGGACCTCCCACCTCCTTGAAGGGTTGGATTGAGAGAATTTTCTCATATCTTTTTTTTCAAGTCATATTTGTTCTTAATCACTTTTGATTTCTTGTGAATGGTTATTCTTTCAATTTACATTGTTGTTATCATTGTGTATATATTTTTTTGGCTCTGCTTATTTCACTCTGTATCAGTTCATATAGATCTTTTCATATTTTTCTGTGTTTATCACATTCATAATTTCTTGTAGCACAGTAATAGTCCATTACAGCCATGTGCCACAATTTGTTTAGCCGTTACACAACCAATAAAAATCCATTTCCCCCCAATTGTTTGTTAGCACTATTTTTTGTGATTATTACTTTCTTCTTATCAAGGGCTTCCTTGGGGTATAGGCTGAGTAATAGAATCTCTGGGTCTAAGAGTATATGTCATTTTTCTTTTTTTGTCATCTTTGCCAATCTGATAAGTGATTTGGAACATTATTTCATATAGATGTCTTTGAGAACTGCCTGCTAGTATTTTTTGACTATCAATTAAAGAATTCTTATACATTTGATTCAATTTTTTTTTATATATCTTGGAAATTAGGCCTTTCTCAGAGAAACTTAATGCAAAGATTTCGGTTTGAGATGTCCAATAGGGAATTAGAGATTTGAGACCGGAGGTCAGGAGTGAGATCAGGATGAGATCAGAGGATCATCTGCATAGAGATGGTATAATTCTGTGTGAGTCTTGGTAAATAGATTCCCAAATATCTTATATGTTCTATAGTTATTTTTAAAGGAAATCTCTTATCTTTTTCTACTGGGTTTTGTTGATAAATACTAATGTGTTTATATGAATTTGTTTTATATCCTACCACATTGCTGAAGTCACTAATTCTTTCAGTTAATTATATTTGACTTTCTAGAGTTCTCTAAACAGATCATCTTGAGCCTTTACTACAAAGAGATGAAAGTAAGAGGAAAAGGAAGGCAGCTAATTGGTGTAGCTAAATGGTGTAAAGCACCATCCCTGAAATCAGGAGAACCTGAATTCAAATATGGTCTCAGACACTTAACACTTCCTGCTTGAGTGACCCTGGACAAGTTATATAACTCTAATTGCCTCAGCAAAAAAAAAAAAAAAAAAAAAAAAAAAGTAAGAGGGAAAGGATATACATGTACAAAAATATTTATAGCACCTCTTTTTATTATGACAAAGAACTGGAAACCAAGGGAATATCGATCAATTCGGGAATGGCTATACAATTTATGGTAATTTAGTGTAGGAATATTATTATGCCATAAAAATCATAAAAAGAATTTCAAAGAAACCTGGGGAAACTTGCATTAATTAATGCAGAATGAAGGAATTAGAACCAGTTGAACAATTTTTTTAATGCAATAACAACAACTTTGTAAAGAAAAACAAATTGAAAACTGAAGACCTCTGATCAGCTCAATGACCAACTGTGATCCCAGAGGACTAATGACAATCAATGCTCCTCACCTTTTGACAGGAGCAGCTAGATGCCCTCACAGTGCACAAAGAGCTGGGCCTGCCCTCAGGAAGATTGATCTTCCTGAGTTCAAATCTGACCTCAGACACTTACTACCTGTGTAAGTCTGGGCAAGTCACTCAACACTGGTTACCTTAGTTACTTCATCTGCAAAATGAGCTGGAGAAGGAAATGGCAAACCATTCCAATATCTTAGCCAAAAAGTGGTGTTACAAAGTCATGACTGAAAGAACACCAACTTTATGACAAAGAGGTGATGGATTGAGAATGTTCTTTTAAAAATCTTTTAAATATAGTGAATATAGAAAATCTGTTAGCCAAGAAGACAGCTCTCAACACATAAAATAGTTCATACTGGGGAGAAACCTTCTGAACATAAAGAATGTGGAAAACTTTTTATGTGAAAACCACACCTTTCTCAACATAAGATAATTCACACTGGAAAGAAGTCTTTTAAATGTAACAAATGTGGAAAATCCTTTAAAAGGCACCTTTAGTAAAAGGCCTTATTAAATTAAAAGAAGGATATACATTTTCAGATGTGGCAAATGTGGGAATTTATTTTGCTTGACTATGCAGTTTGAGGATGGGAGAGACAGAAAGGGGGATATAGATAAGTTAATCAAAAAAAGAAAGAAAAAGAAAAGAAAAGAAGGTCATTAAGTCATTTTTGAACAAAAAAAATCCATAAAAGAGAATAGAAGGAGTGTCAGAAAGAATCATGGGTAAGCTGAACAGCTTTGAAAGTTACATGTTGAATTTGAAAAGACATTAGCACATTATACAAATTCATGGTTTCATGTACAATTCTCATTTTCTATTATAGGATGTATATGAAAATGTTCATTTTTTATATTTGTTAAGTTTGGATTTTAAAAAAAAGAACCATGAAGTGATTTTCTGCCTTTACCATACATGAAAGTGAAACCCAGATTTCTACTACAATAGATATTTTTGCATATTTTTTCTTATTCATCAGCATTTTATTTGATTACCAATCTATTGTCCTTTATAGAATCATAAATACAAAGTGTCTGACAGCATTCCTGCTGATTAATGATATCCATTCGCCTGTTTTATAGTTTTAGTTTATAAATATTAATTAAATATAATGATTATTTTACTGTCTATTATTTTATTATATGTGTTTAATATTACTAAAGTATTTATTAGTTCACAAACTACATTTTTTATATTATGACTACTTGAAAAAATAGAGGCTACCATGTTTAATAAATATTGGGATGTTTTAAACTGGAAACTCTTAGGGATCTCCTGGTTTTAGGATTGAACCCAAAGGATAAAATAAAAATATTATATGGAAATTGAAAAGTCAAAGATGTTGGAGACATCTTGTTAAGATAAGTTTTAACAAGATCAGGTCTGAGAAGATCACTCAGTTAACTCTCTGAATTAACTATTCTGTTCTATCATGCTAACATGCCAAATATACTATACTAATTTACATATCCTTTTCTATGGGGAATAGCTTGTTTAGGAGAGTAGATAGAGGTCATAATGAGAAAAAGGGGCCTGGTAGCAAAGCACACCTACAGAAGATCTTAAGCCAGACAGAGGCAATTAGCCAAAGCTAGGGGCTCTATAGCAGAAAAAGATAGTTTATTTGTGGATAAGGCTAGTATTGGATCCCTCCAGCTGAGGAGGAACCTTTGAAGGAGATTAGACAAATATATTAAGTAGGAAAAGTACCATGTTTTTCTAGGGAACAAGAATAGGAAGTTTGGGTCAGTAATGTCATAGAATTACTATGGGACTTGCACATATCTGAGTTAGAAAAGCTGACTTGCCACTGAAATGCTGTGAAACTCAGCTTTGAACTTGTACAGAGGTTGAAGGATGTCTACTTTGGTCTCATGTAGCAAACTTTTTTGCAAAACTTAGAAACATGGTCTGGTATCAGTGAGATGCCCCAGCAAGTATAGAATGGCTTCATTCAGGACAAAGAGGAACTGATGTGAACACTCAAATAAACAGAGTGCGACTGAGAAGAGCAGTAGCAGTCAGTCAATAAATATTTATAATAGGCTCTTATGTTCTGAGCACTATGCTAAGTGTTGAAGATATAAAGAAAGGCAAAAGTCCCTGCCTTCAAGGAACTCATAATCTAAAAGGGGAGACAGTAAGCAAACACTATGCACAAACAAACTATATTCAGATAAGTACGAAATGATTAAAAGAGAAAAAGCATTACAATTAAAAGGGCCTTCCTGTAGAAGATGGGAGTTTGTTGGGAATGCAAGGAATCCAGTAGGCAGAGATGAGGAGAGAGAGCATTACAAGCATGGAGAACAGCCAGAGAAAATGCTCAGAGCCAAGAAGTAGAATATCTTGTTTGTTGAATAAGCAGGAGATCAGTGTCACTGTTTGGTAGAGTAAGATATGAGAAGGCTGAGAGGGTAAGAAGGCGTTAGGTTATAAAGGGCTTTGAAAAGCATATAGAAGATTTTATATATGATCCTGGAGGTGACACAAAGCCACTGAAGTTTGTTGAGGGGAGGGAGGGGTTGACATGGTCAGATCTGCCCTTTATGAAAATTATTTTAGTAGCTGAATGAAAGATAGTTTAGAGTGGGAAGAGACAAGGCAGGCACACCTATCTTTAGGATATTGTAATAATCTAGGCATGAACTGATGCCTAAAGTAGTGATCGTGACAGAGGAGAGAAGGAAGTGCATTCAAGAGATATTACAAAGGTAAAATTGACAGAATTTAGTAATATATTGAATAGGAGGCATGTGAGATTGTGAGGGTCAAGGATGACACTTAGGTGGTGAGTCTCAGGGACTGGGGGATCTCTACAGTAATAGGGATGATAGGCAGAGGGGAGAGTTTAGGGGGAAAGACATTTAATTTAATTCTGGACATGTTGAGTTTAATATGTCTACTGAACATCTAAACTGAGCTATGTGAAAAGCAGTTGGAGATTGGAGATTGGAGGTTGGTAGAGAGTTTGGAGAAGCTTATACTGATTTGAAAATCATCAGCATAATATATTAGATTTAACATATATTTCTACCATGTTTAACATATATTGGACTACTTGCTATTTGGAGGAAGGAGGGAAATTGATAAGGTTCTGCAAGGGTTAATGTTGAAGAATTATCCATGCATATGTTTTGAAAAATAAAAATATTTAATAAAGAAAAAAAGAAAATTATCAGCATAGAGATTATCATGAAATCCATGGGAATAAATGAAATCACCAAGTAAAGTAGTATAGAGAGAGAAATGAAGAAGGTCCAGAACAGAACCCCAAAGGATAGCTACTATTAGAGGACATGATGTAGTTGAGGATCCAGCAAAGGAGACAGAACAGGAGTGATCAGCTGAGCAGAATGAGAACCAGCAGAGAATGGTGTCCTGAAAATCTAGAGAGAAGAAAGTATCTAGTAGGAGAAAGTGATCAAAGTTGGCAAAGAAATCAAGGAGAATGAACATAGTAAAAAGGCCTGGCATTGTATGGTCCATTAGATCACAAAGAATTGGATGTAACTAAACACATTAACTTACAAACTCCTTAAAATTAGGGGCTGTTTTTTGTTTCTTTTTGTATCTCCAGTGCTTAGCACAGTGTCTTGCACATAGTAGGTGCTTAGTAAGTACTGATTGATTAATTGGTTCATCTGCTAGGATGGAGAATTAGAGAATTACTGAAACACTGGGAGAAGTGCAAATATCTCAAATTTAAAAGACGTCAAGAGTACTATTCAACAGAACCAGGAGATCATTATATACTTCAACAACAATACTGTATGAGGATGTATTCTGATGGAAGTGGATTTCTTCGACAAAGAGAAGATCTACCTCAGTTTCAATTGATCAATGATGGACAGAAGCAGTTATACCCAAAGAAAGAACACAGGGAAATGAATGTACTGTTTGCATTTTTGTTTTTCTTCCCAGGGTTATTTCTACCTTCTGAATCCATTCTTCCTGTGCAACAAGAGAACTGTTTGTTCTGCACACATATATTGTATCTAGGATATACTGTGACATATTTAACATGTATAGGACTGCTTGCCATCTAGGGGAGGGGGTGAAGGGAGGGAGGGGAAAAGTCGGAACAGAAGCGAGTGCAAGGGATAATGTTGTAAAAAAAATTACCCAGGCATGGGTTCTGTTAATAAAAAGTTATAATTATTTAAAAAAAAAAAAGATAAAAAAGAGTACTGTTCGAAAAACAATAAGTTAGGATGCTTGATTTTGATCCCTGGCAAAATTCTGGAAGAAGTTGTTAAAGAACGGGATGGTAATTATTTAGAAAATGAAATAAGTATTGACTATAAAAAGCA
Source organism: Antechinus flavipes (assembly GCF_016432865.1). Lineage (NCBI taxonomy): Eukaryota > Metazoa > Chordata > Mammalia > Dasyuromorphia > Dasyuridae > Antechinus > Antechinus flavipes. Next base: position 218,158,372 of record NC_067402.1, read on the forward strand.
AACATGACAATCAACAGCAATTAATAGAGGGCAGTATTGGTAAAATGATGAGGTTGGAAGTCAGATTGTAAGGGGTTAAGAAGAGATGAGAAGAAAGAGGAAGCACCTATTATAGATTGTCTTTTCAAGGAATTTAGCCAGAAGTGACAGATGAGATGGAAGGACACAATGAAAGGTTTTTGAGGATGAGGAGACATGAATATGTTTATAGGTAGTAGGGAAGGAGCTTGTAGACTAGGAGAAATTGAAATAAGTGCTACTGTGGGAATGACAGAGGAGGCAATCTGTTAGAGAAGACAGGATGAAATGGGATCACTTGTTCAGGTTATTCAGAATTAGCCCTGGTAAGTATTAAAGCCACCCTTTCATGTGAAACAGGTGAAGTAAGACAAAGTGGCAAAAAGCATATAAATCAAATGAGATGAGGAAGGGGGAGAAGGGGGAGATCGTGGCAAATGGCTTCATTATTTTCTATAAATAAGAGGTAAGAGTTTCAATGAGAGGGCAGGAAAAGGAGGGGCATGGAGATTTGAGGAGAGAGGAAAAGGTTTGGAAGAGCTGGTATAGAGAGTGGGATAGTGAATTGATAAGAGAGATGTGGTAGGATTGCCTAGCAGTAGCAAGGACCTCTGTGAGATAATATAAATTTGTAGTAGATACAATCAGAATGGTTGGGTTATTTTCTTCACCTTCATTCAGCAGTATGTGTGTAGGAGTGAAGGCTTTAATGTTGGGAGTGACTGAAGGCAGAAGCTTCGCAAGGCACAATCAGTAATATGATAAGGGAGCTGGAGAATCAAGAGAAAAGGATCATGTAGAGTTAAATTGGTTCACCAAGAGTTCAAGATGGGGAAAGAAGAGAGAGTGGCTATTAGAGGGGTAATGACCTGAGAGAGCATTGAGAGGTTGAGGGATTGAAGATCATGGTGTGGAGTAAATCTGGATTGAATATAGGAAGGAGAGAAAAAGAGAGAGGAGGAAGGGAAGGAGAGAGAGAAAAAGAAGGAGGCAGGGGGAGAGGGAGGGAAGGAAGGGGAAAAGAGAGAGACTGAGAGACAAAGACAGAGACAGAGATACAGAGAAGCAGAGAGAGAGAGAGAGAGAGAAGAAGAAGAAGAAGAAGAAGAAGAAGAAGAAGAAGAAGAAGAAGAAGAAGAAGAAGAAGAGAAGAAGAAAGAGGAGGAGGAGGAGGAGGAGGAGGAGGAGGAGGAGGAGGGAGAAAGAGCGGGAGAGACAGAGAGAGGGAGGGAGAGAGAGAGAAGTTGTATTCAGCAGTGTGTTGAGAAGCCAGTATTGGAAATGGTGGCCAGAGAGGCTGTGTCATCAAGGGGAATCAAGTTTTCATATTACCTAGAAAATGGAAGGAATAACAGAGGAAAATAATTAGGATCAGGGGAAGTTTAATATCTATGGAACATGCATTCCAGAGGATACACTAGATCCTTTTTTTTTTTTTCACAATTTTCTTTTTTTTATTAAAACTTTTTATCTGCAAAACATATGCATAGATAATTTTTCAACATTGGTGCTTGCTTAGCCTTGTGTTTCAGATTTTCCCCTCCTTCCCCCCCCCCAATCCCCTCCCCTAGATGGCAAGCAATCCAATATATGTTAAATCTAATATGTGTAAACATATTTATATAATTATTTTGCTGCATAAGAAACATCAGATCAAAAAGGAAAGAAAATGAGAAAGAAAACAAAATGCAAGCAAACAACAATAAAAAGAGTGAGAAGGCTATGTTGTAATCCACATTCAGTTCCCACAGTTCTGTCTCTGGGTGTAGATGGCTCTTTTCATCACAAGATCATTGGAAATAGCCTCAATTATCAAATTGTTGGAAAGAGTCACATTCATCAAAATTGATTGCAGAGGACACAATTTTCAAGCCTTACATTTCCAGGTGCTTCATCCCAGATCACTAGTCAGTCCATCTTCCCTAGCAATTTATAGAATCCTTCTTTCATTTGAAATCAAAAAGAAAAAAGCAGAAATCAATTGGGCAAGTATTTCTGAGGTGTCTAGTACATTCCAGACACCAAGCTAGGTTCCCCAGGGAAGATGAAAACCTTGGTATGTGTTTGAGAAGCTAAGACTCAAAGACCAATAGCATGTTAGGTCTAGGAAGGACCTTAGAGATCATAAAACTGAACCTCTCCCTATTCCAGGTCCCCTTATTAGAAGTAAAAAAATTTGACCTAACTAGAGGAATTGATTTGTGCAAGGTCAGACATACATGTAAGTGAAATAATAGCAGAAGATGACAGCACATGAGAGATCAGGTCGGATGATGCTACATGATTAATTGCTGGGGAATTTGATACAATAGATCCTGAGTGGATATTGTTTGTTACTTTGGGGTGGGAGAGTTGAGAGGGATAATTAAATGGTGCAAGATGGGTAATAGAGTTTTAATGGTGACCTGCAGTGATTTAGAATCACTGGCAAAGCCAAAGAAAGCATTGTAGGTTCTCAGCACACAAATCAAATGGCATCTAGTTGACATTAGTGCTTGCTAGTCTCCACCAAATCCCAAAAAGTTAATGGACACAGAGTATGTAAGACACAATATAGATGTAAAACTAATCAACCAAAGTGGGCTCTTGGTTGGACTATTGGTTGGGCTAGATATTGTTGAAGACTCTACAGCACTCAACTTAGCACCACAGTATTCTTTCCTGAGAGTCACACATATAATAGATTTAAAGACTGACATTACAAGAGAATCTCTTGAAAGATGTGACTGTAGACAAATGTGTCCTACTTGTGAAGACAAAATACCAGAGAACAGAGGTCACAGAAGTTTCATGCATAATTATTCCTAGCACAGTACAAGAAAATTCTTTTCTGTTACAAACATGGCTTGGATGGGAATTTGAATAATGAATGCAGCTGAAACAGAAATGAAGAAATAGTGTGTGAAAGGAAAATTCCCAAAAATCTTCACGAGGAAACAAAGATGGGACCAAAGATTGTGATGGTCTAGGATTCTGAAAATAATAAAAAATAATCTCATCAGTTACAGTGGAATCATTTCTTATGAGATTATTACCATCAAGATATAGAGAAGAATTATTGTGTTACAAAGAGACACTAGATGGCCATAAACATGTCAAATACACTTGAGTACACATTTATCACCTATTTGGGAGAAAGCTAATTCCCAAGGAAACAGTTTTGAGAAACAAATGATGGTATAAGACTCAAATTTGTTATCAAGAAGTGAGGCAAGTACAGTGGGGACTGGCCAGTGGAGAGCCCAATCTAGGAGTGTTCACAGAATCCTTTGACTCATACAACATCCTCCTTCTCAAGTGGATTTTGGGGAGTATCTTAGAACTTTTTATCCAATTACTTTGGGATGGTATTTTTAACTGATTGTTGAATTAGGACTGGATATAAATTTGTAACAGGGGCTGGGGATCATGAATGGCATGCTTAGCTTCTGAAACCTCCACAAGGAAGAGCTTGGGCAGGCTGCTTCTGGAAAAGCATGATGATACATAATGAAAGGGTGTAGCCTTCTGATGTGGACTATGAGTAGACATTCCATAAGTGGCAGCGGTCAGTTAACCATGTGGTGAAGAGAATGAACCATTGGATGATAGAGAGTTAGGACTGGAGTGCATTCAAGGGGAACTAACAAGCCCAAGCAGACTCTTGGTTGGACTGTTTCCTGCCTGGCTGATGTTTGAGTAAGAGAATGAGCTATTGTAAGATTCTGGGTGGGGAAAGTGATTTAGATTTTCTCTCATCTGGAGATGGCATCAAAGCTAAGAGTATAGAGCCTTGCTGCTGCTTTTATCTCTAATGTGTTTCTCCTTTCATGTTTTTAGGTGAAGGGATATTGGAAAAGTCTATGATCTTGTGAGCTTCAAAGGGTCAAGAAAGCAGAAAACCAAAAGTTTAGGAGATAGAATCCACACTAAGACTTGCCAGAGGCCAGCTGGTGAGGAACGAAGTCTGGAATGACCTGTTTGACCCAGAGTAGATCAAAGGCAGCCAAGAGGGAGATGCAGTGATTCATCTTTCTGCTACACCCCGTGGACGCCTCTGCTTCCTCTTTTCTCACTGGATTCTCAAACCTCTGCAATCTGGCTTCTGCCCTCATCATCTCTCCAAAGGCACCAATGACATCTTAATTGTCAAACCTAATGATTTTTCTCAATCTTTATTTTTCTTGACCTCCCTGCAGCCTTTAACGCTATAGTTCACCTCCTCCTGGATTTTCATGACTGTTTTCTTCTTATCTTCCTCCTACCTGTCTGATTTATCAGTCTCCTTCACTGAATATTAATCTAGGTCATGCCCACTAATCTCAGGTTTCTTTCAAGGCTCTGTTTAGGGCCCTCTTTTCTCTCTTAATTTTGGGGAATCTCATTAGATCCCACAGATTCAGTTATCTTCCCTATGCAATTGTTTCCTGAATTTATATATCCAACCCTACTTTCTTTCCTCATTTTCAGGCCTGCATCATTAGCTGTCTTTTGGATCATGTCAAACTAGATGTCCCATAAACATCTCAAACTCAACCTGTTCCAAACAGAACTCATAATCTTTTTATTTTTACCAAATCTTCCTCTCTTCTGAACTTCTCTATTACTAATTAAGGGAACTATCATCCTCCAATCACCTAGATTTGAAATATTGGTGTTATTTTTAACATTACATCTATGTATAAAACAATCAATAAGCATTTATTATAGGTGTACTTTGTGCCAGGCCTTATGCTAAATCACCGGAAATACAAAAGACAGTTCCCATTTTAGAGATACAGAAGTTGAGACTTGAGGGTCACATAGCTAATATCTAATCTCAGATTTAAACTCAGGTCTTACTGATTCCAGGCCTAGTGCTCCATCTATTGTACCCACTAACTGCCTCTATTTCCTTACCTTAGATGAATAAGTATTATAGTTGGAATGCACTAGATTTCAATCTTGTGAAATCTCCATTATCTAGGAACTAAAGTCACTAAGAATGATCTGCTTTATTCAGCATAACAGTGAATCAAGGCATCAGCCACAGTATCGTTTTCTGCGAAGGAGTAACTTTGGTTACCTACTGTATACATTTGGAAATGAACTTGATTGTATGAGTGTTTTGTAGCAGTCACTTTAATTCTGAGCCCCTCTTCCCAGAGATCAAGGTGGTATAGGAAGGAGGACTACCCCTATCGCCCTCATTTTGGGAGAATGGGAGAGGGAAATGTTTGTGCTTCTGTTATTGCTGTATCTTTTCATTAAACATTCTCTTGTAAAAGTGAATTGCTAATCAGTTAAATCAAGGGTCAGCAAATTAAGGTCCATGGTCCAATCCAATCTGCCAGCTATTTTTGTATAGTGACAAGGTAAGAATGATTTTTATATTCTTAAAGCTTTATTGTGTTTTAAAATATTAAAAAAAATTCTTAGCTTACAAAGGACCAGTCCTCAGGTCATAATTTGCCAAACCCTCACTTAAATGATATTGGGATACTAATTATTAGGTTAATCTATGATGTAAACAAGATACTAGCTACAAGGGGCAATTGATACTAAGGAGAATACATTGGAATAGGAATAATAGAACTAGAGAAAATTCCATAACTTTTTAAGTTTATCAATATGAATCTGAAAAAAGATTCATCTGGGGATCTGACTCACCATTCTGAGGGAAAATTAGAATTAAGGAACCACATATACTCTATAGTTTATATAGACTACACAAGAAGACAGTTTCCTTGAAACTTAAAAAACAACTTTGATATTCAGAGAATATTGGAGATGATAACCAAATAGAAAAGTTTAAATGTGAGTTAATTCAGGACGAAATTAGAAAGTGAGGTAATTAAAGATGTGTTTGCAAGAAATTAAGATGTTCATATTTTAGATACATACAGGGACAGCTAGAGCCTGAAACAATTCATAAACTTGATACAAAAAAACCATGAAAAGATGTTGCAAAGAAAACTGTTATATTCAAAGAGAAGTTCAAGAATGTTGAAGTACAGCTTGCTTCCCAGTTAGCCCAGAGAGTTCCTGACCAAGATACTTCAGGTTAAGGAGACACTGCATCTAGAAACAACTCAGTCATTTTGCCTAGAATTGAGGAAGACCTCAGTTGAGATGAAGAAGGAAGGGAAATTGAACCTAAAGTTAGTGCTTCTCTTAACAAGGACCTCAGCTAGAGGAAAGACCCTAGAGCAGAGAGATGAGCCATTGAGTTTAGAAACAGTAATAAAGCATCTATATATAATCAAACAAGATAGATAAAGATGTAGAAAGGTCATGAAAGATTTATAACCAAGAAGTCTATAAATTATGATATTACAGAAGGTTTACTCATTAATCTAGAAGGAATTTTGAATTATGTATAATGTTGCTTTGTACTTTTAAATATATATGTGCAGTATTATCCATTTATTTTGATTATATTTAACTATTCATTGTTACCCTTGTTAGTATTACACTCTTTTTTCCCTCTTACTTGAAGCAGCCTATCAAGTGTTGCTATACATTATGATATATGTATTTTACATAATGTTAATGTAGATTTTTCACACCCCAAATAATTTTCAGGGCCTAAAATTTTTTTTGGTCTCCAGGAAAAAGGTTAAACAAGCTTTAACAGACTCTTAATAGAATCTTTTTTTTAAAGTTAAAATTAAAAATAACCTTTTTATTAAAAGTTTTCTTTTTTTTTTTAAATAACTTTTTATTGACAGAACCTATGCCAGGGTAATTTTTTACAACATTATCCCTTGCACTCACTTCTGTTCTGGATTTTTCCCCTCCCTCCCTCCACCCCCTCCCCCAGATAGCAACATGTAAAAGACATGTTAAATCGGTTTACAATATATCCTCGATACAATATGTGTGTGCAGAACTGAACAGTTCTCTTGTTGCACAGGGAAAATTGGATTCAGAAAGTAAAAATAACCCCGGGAAGAAAACAAAAATGCAAGCAGTTTATATTCATTTCCCAGCGTTCTTTCTTTGGGTGTAGCTGCTTCTGTCCATCCTTGATCAATTGAAACTGAATTAGCACTCTTTATAGAAGAGATCCACCTCCATCAGAATACATCCTCAAACAGTATCATTGTTGAGGTATATAATGATCTCCTGGTTCTGCTCATTTCACTTAGCATCAGTTCATGTAAGTCTCGCCAATCCTCTCTGTATTCATCCTGCTGGTCATTTCTTACAGAACAATAATATTCCATAACGTTCATATACCACAATTTACTCAATCATTCTCCAATTGATGGGCATCCATTCATTTTCCAGCTTCTAGACACTACAAACAGGGCTGCCACAAACATTTTGGCACATACAGGTCCCTTTCCCTTCGTTAGTATCTCTTTGGGGTATAAGCCCAGTAGAAACACTGCTGGATCAAAGGATATGCACAGTTTGACAACTTTTTCCAAATTGCTCTCCAGAATGGCTGGATGTGTTCACAATTTCACCAACAATGTATCAGTGTCCCTGTTTTCCCACATCCCCTCCAACATTCCACATTATCTTTCCCTGTCACTCTAGCCAATCTGACAGGTGTGTAGTGGTATCTGAGAGTTGTCTTAATTTGCATTTCTCTGATTAATAATGATTTGGAGCATATTTTCATATATCTATAAATAGTTTTAATTTCTTTGTCTGAGAATTGTCTGTTCATATCCTTTGACCATTTATCAATTTGAGAATGGCTTGATTTCTTATAAATTAGAGTCAATTCTCTATATATTTTGGAAATGAGGCCTTTATCAGACCTTTGACTGTAAAAATATTTTCCCAGTTTTCTTAATAGAATCTTTAAGAGAAAATAGAAATTTGGGGGACTACCATTTTGACTTCTTATGGAGAGACTAGTATCTGTCATGGTAGAAGAGAAACGTTCTTTTTTTAATTTTTTAATTTTAATTTTATTTTATTATTATTTTTTAATAACCTTTTATTTACAGGTTATATGTATGAGTAACTTTACAGCGTTGACGATTGCCAAACCTCTTGTTCCAATTTTTCCCCTCCTTCCCATCCATCCCCTCTCCGAGATGGCAGGATGACCAGTAGATGTTAAATATATTAAAGTATAAGTTAGATACACAATAAGTATACATTACCAAACCATGATTTTGCTGTACAAAAAAATCACACTTTGAAATAGCGTACAATTAGCCTGTGAAGGAAATCAAAAATGCAGGCGGGCAAAAATATAGGGATTGGGAATTCAATGTAATGGTTCTTAGTCATCTCCCAGAGTTTGCTGGGCATAGCTAGTTCAGTTCATTACTGCTCCATTGGAACTGATTTGGTTCATCTCATTGCTGAGAATGGCCAGGTTGGTCCATCAGAATTGGTCATCATATAGTATTGTTGTTGAAGTATATAATGATCTCCTGGCCCTGCTCATGAGAAACTTTCTTTACAAGAGAAAGAAGATGAAGAGATCTTTTCTGAGAAAACAGTTTTAATTCTCATCTAGGGAAACAAGAGACAGGGTGGCCGCAGCCAAAATGTCAGAATAAAAGGAGACAATGTAGCCAAATTCTTGTCTACAACTCCTCCAAATGTATTTATAAAATGCACCAGATTCAATCCTGATAGAAAAATCTTGAAAAAGTCACAATGAGTCTTCTGTCCAGCCTAGGTTGGCAAAGGAAAACAGAAATGTCTGCAAATATTGGAGATAGAGTTGGGGCAGAAGCACCAGGCAGCAGACCACTCTAACGCTCAGGGAGAGGCTGTAAACACCAGCATGAAAAAAAGTCTTAGACTCCTATTGGGGTCTCAGATCCATATCAGTGCAACATAATGGGCACAGGTGCCAAATGACAGCTTTGTTGCAAACTACCCAATTCAAGGTAACAAATCCAGGATGAGGTAAGAAGAGACTATGTTGCCTTTTCCAGGCAAGGAGGTCTTGGGAAGCATACCAAGAAAATAAGAAATTCCACAGAAACAGAAACAGTCTTATTTCCAGAATTTAGAATTCTGGAGTAGTAATATGGAGGAATAATGAATACAGAAAACTCAGATCAAAGGGGAATTTACAATTCTATCACAGAGCTTTCTAGCCAGTTGTTAGGAGTAGGCCACTCTCAAATAGACTTAAACCCAGATCAAGAACTTGCAGAGGTCAAGTAGAAAAGGCAGCAATTATGCTTTGACTTGGATCAGACCACTTGCAGAACACTGAAAATTTGCAGTTCTCTAGATGAGGAGATTCTGTAATAACACAGTACTCAATATCTCAAGGAATAGTTCATGGTTTTCTTCCAGAGAAACCAGCCCTAACACCAAGTCCAAAGTCAGAAAATAGTCTCAATGGATAATGGATAAACAAAAAAGAATATCACCACAATGAGCTATTATGGTGATAGAGATGCTAGAGACAAACAACTCCAAAACCTCTTACAAGCATTCCATCAGAACATCAGCCTGGACATAACCTGTGTTTCTAGAAGAGATGATAAAATAATTTTTTAAAAGTTTTTTTTTATATAAATGAAAGCACTTAGGAAAAAACTGAGGAAAAGAAATGAAAGGTAGAAGAAACTATTAGAAATGGAATTAACAGGTTGGCACAAGAGGTATAAACTCTTTGAAAATTCAAAAGGACAAATAGAAGTACATGACTTCACGAGGCAATAAGAAATATTAAAACAAAGTCAAAAAGCTGGGAAAAATGAAAGCAAATGTAAAATATTTCATATTAGCAAATATAATAAGCCATTGACCTGGAAAACAGATAAAGGAGGAAAAAAATTAAGAATCAATGAACTATCTGACCTTAAAAATAAAGTCTAGACAACCTACTTTAGGAAATCTTGAAAGAAAACTGGCCAGATATCTAGAAATCAGAGGCAAAGTAAAAAACAGAATCTAGTTGTTACTTCCTGAAAAAATTCTCAAAATGAAAACTATTATGAATATCTCACTTGAAGTTTAGCGCTTCCAGATCAAAGAAAAAAAAATGTTACATGCAAACAGAAATAATTCAAGTATTGAGGAGCCATAGTCAGTATTACATATGATTTAGCAACCATGGCTACAAGGCAGTAGAGAATTGAAATACAATAGTCCAGAAGGCAAATGATATAAGTTTGGAGCTAAGAATAACTTAGGCAGCAAAATTAAGTATAAAAACTTCAGGGGAAACAATGTATTTTTAATGAAACTGAGAACTTCCAAGCATTCCTGATGAAAAGATTAGAGATACAGAAAAACACTGAAGTCCAAATAAGGAGTGAAGAGAAGAGAAGCATGAAGAGGTAAACATGAATGAACAATGATAAATGATATTATGATAAAGAATAAACTGTTTACATTCAAATATAGAGAGATAATAAATGTATCTCCTCTGAACCCTATCACCATCATCATCTTTTTTAGGGGGAGGTAAATTACAACAAGACATGGGAGTGATTATGTTAAAGAAAGGGGAAGAGGAATATACTAGGAGAGGAAGGAAAGGAAGGTTAGGGAAAAGTATCATATAATGAGGGTGAAGAAGTAGACACTATACAAACAAGGAGGAGAGAGTGGGGAAGAGACTGACAATTCCACTTTACTCTCATCTAAACTGGTCAAAAGAGACAAGAATACACATACACAGAGTTGAATACAGAAATATTTATCACAATAGAAAAACAGGAGTGAAAGGAGAGACAGGAAATTAAGGGAGAGGTTATTCCTATGCAAAATAAATTCTAAGGATGTATAAAAATATTTAAAGCTCTTTTTGAAGTGGCAAAAAATGGAAATCTGGTGGGGTGCCATAAATTGGGGAATAGATGAAGATATTATGGTATATAAAAAATTTGATGTAATACTATTGCATTTAATTTTTATCATTATAATAACCAACCAGAATTCCAGAGTATTAAAATATGCTTCCCACTGCTTGACAGAAAAGTGAAAGACTCAGAACATAGAATAAAACAATTTTTTTTGGACATGGACAATGTAGAAATTGTTTTGGTTGACTATACATGTTTGTAGTGGATTTTGTTTTTATTGTGTTCTCATTTGGAATTGGAGATGGGGTGGGAGGTTAAGAAAAAAGTGGATCTTAGCTGATTAAAACAAAAATTTTTTAAAGAAGCGACAATATGATCTAGTGTATAGAAAGCTGACCTTAGAGACAGCAAGAACTGAGATCAAGTCTCACCACCTTTCTGTGTCCAAGAAATAATAATATACATTGCAGGAAAGTTCTAGAACTGCACTGAAAGAGGATATTTCTCACTGAGAACTTGTGTCATTGAAACCCCTGGTTCTGTTCTTCTCCTTGGAAAGAAACATTATAGAGAGGGTTGAAACATTTTAACTATCATCATGAGAAAATTGGATGGTAGGGCTGTGTTTCCAGAATTAAGAAGTCAGCAGTTATTGTCATATTAAAAATGACTTTGGCTGTAATCATGTCTGATGTATTGTAAATAATTATATTTTTCTTTATTTTTTGCTTCCTTGCTAATAAATAATGTAGCCAGGAACTTTAATGTCTATTTAGAATTAGGAGATTAGAGGGTTTGATTGGAGATGGGTGGGGGAGGGAAAAGAAGAAAGAGAAAGAGAAAAGAAAAAGAGGGAGGGAGAAGAGGAGAAATGCTTATGGGAAAAGAGGATTTTTGAGTTTATTATATGTTATATTTAATAAAATGGGTGCCTAAACTTCACATATATATGCTAATCTTTTAGTAATTAATGGAGTATCATAAAATATTCCTTGATTACCTTAGAACCTGGGATGAGAGATGAGAGCATGAACAAAGAAATGAGAAAATAGCAGATAGAGGATGTGATAATCCCATTAAGGGTATTGTGTGTTGAGTGTGTTGAGGCAGGAATGTTGACACAAAAATTTATTTATATATATGTTTTTATTCTCTCAACTAGATTGTAGGCTTCTTAATGGTAAGGACTATATTTTATTTATCTTTCTATATCCTCAGCCTTTCTTCTACAATGTCTTTCCCATGTAGGATCTTAACAACTGATTGTTGAATGAATGAATTAATAAATATTTCAAGCAAGAAGTTCGAGCCTTCATTTTCCTTATAGTTGCATTATTTCAATAGTTCTTAGATCCTTCCTAGATCCTGCTCATCTGTCCCTAGCTATGATTTCTATACCTCCTGAAAGAAATATGGAACTGGGATAAATCACACTGTACCCTAGCCCCAAGTCTGAGATAATTACAACAAAAAGATCCCAATGGACATCAAAGGCAAACTCAAAGGGGAAAATAACTTCATCTCTTATATTCTGTGATTATATGTTTCTAGGTCAATGTAGTCTGAAAAGCAAAGAAAAGTTTTACTCTCATTTCTTGGGAATAATTGGGGAACCTGGGAGAGAGGGAAATAACTCTGAGATTACCTTTCACCTAGTTGCACCTAGTTGTTTCCCCATTAGCTGTTTCCCTTTAGAAGGTGAGTTCCTCTTTGCCCAAAGGTCTATCAAACTGTGTACATCCTTTGATCCAGCAGTGTCTCTATTGGGCCTGAATCCCAAAGAGATCTTAAAAGAGGAAAAAGGACCTACATGTGCAAAAATGTTTGTGGCAGCCCTTTTTGTAGTGGCTAGAAACTGGAAACTGAATGGATGCCCATCAGTTGGGGAATGGATGAATTAGTTATGGTATATAAATGTAATGGAATATTATTGTCCTATAAGAAATGACGAGCAGGCCGGTTTCAGAAAAGACTTACATGAATTAATGCTAAGTTAAGTGAACAGAACCGAGAGAATATTGAACACAACAACAAGAATATTATGTAATGATCAACTGTGATGGGCTTGGCTCTTTTCAACAATGAGGTAATTCAAGGCAGTTCTAATAAGTGTGATGGGAAGAGCCATCCTAAATCAGAGAGAGAACTATGGAGACTAAATATGGATGAAATTATAGTATTTTCACTTTATTTTATTGTTATTGTTTGTGTGCTTCCCCCTCCCCTTTCACCTTTTGATCTGATATTTTTTGTGCAGCATGACAAATATGGAAATATGTTTATAAGAATTGCCCTTTTTTTTTCCCCTGAGGCAGTTGAAGTTAAGTGACTTGCACAGAGTCACACAACTATGAAGTATTAAGCGTCTGAGATCATATTTGAACTCAGGTCCTCCTGACTTCAGGGCTGGTGCTCTATCCACTGTGCCACCCAGCTGCCCCTTGTACTTTTTTTTAAACATATATTGTTTAACATATAATTGCTTGCTGTCTAAAACTTTGGAACACAAGGTTTTGCCAAAGTGAATGTTGAAAACTATCTTTGCATATATTTGATAAAATAAAAAGCTATTAAAAATGATAAAATAAAATAAAATAAATTTTCCAGAAAAAAAGATGAATTCCTTGAAATCAGAGACTACATGTTTGCCTTTCCTTGTTTCCCCAGAGTTTAACATAGGGCACTTAACAAATTTCTTGAACTATGGCCCAGTAACTAGCAGTTCTAAGAGTTCTAGGGAACAGCTAAGAGGCCGCTAAGTGATACAGTACATAGAGAACTAACTTGGAGTCAGGATGACTAAGTTAAAATCTTCCTCAGACATTTCCTAGCTGGATGACTTTGGGCCAATTACTTATCTTCCTCAATTTCCTTATCTATAAAAACGAGGATAATAATAGCATCCCTCTTCCAGGGTTGATGTGAGATAAAATAATCAATGTAAAACATTTTGCAAACCTTAAAGAGTTATATAAACACTAACTGTTTTTATTGCATTTCCTTTTTTACTTCATTCCTTTCTTCCTCTACCTCCACCCACCTGACACATCATTTCCAGACTTAATGCAACGTCGTGTCTGTGGTTTTGGTGGTGTGGGTGCTCCCTCCGCTGGGCAGATCACAATCCTTCTACAATCTAACAAGAGGATTTGAAGATTGTTGTGGTTGGAGAATTCATGACCCTGTGACTAAAATGATAATGAGACTCTATGAACTTAGAGAGTTGAATAAGAGATATGCAACATGTCTAGACTCACTCACAAATCCTTTTTACTTCAGTAGAATCTGCCAGAGCTTGTCACTACTTTTATAGTCTTTTGTGATTTAAGGGCCCTTCCCATACCACAATGAGGCATCAGAAATGGACTCTGGGGTAGGCAGTACTAGCAAGCCTCTTCAATACTCTGCTGGACCTGTGATAACAAAAATACAGCTATTATCAATATACATTGAAATTCATCTATATCTTCTCAAATTTGATCTACCTAATGCCCAGATCTATCTCTCCCACATTTGGTAGATATGAATACAATACTCATTTAGTGGATCTGTTATCCCATAATCTCAATACATGATGTGTCCATTACTTTTTTGGAATAACATATATTATAACTATTTTATGTTTTTGTTTTATTATTTCCTCCTCTATATGGGATAATAATAGAACCTACTTCTCAGATAGAATGTTGTGAGGATATGGAATGAAAATTTTCAAGTTCTTGTAAACAATAAATTTCAATTTAAATGTTAGCTATTATTATTAGGAGTATTAGTATGCTGTTAGTAAATAGTAAATAGGCTAAAATTTTTCTGATTATACTTTTCGTTGATTGCACATTATCTGCCATTTTTTGAATACCAACTATTATTGGTAAGATATTACAGTCTCCTTAAACCCAATTAGAATTTTTCTATTGCCTTTTGGGTGATGGGCAGTTTTGTTTTGCCTGAGATTGTGGTATTCCATGTTTCACCCAAAGACCCCTATATAGCAACACTAGAATACTGCTACTAAAAATATGGGGTTTTGTGAGAGGGAGCAGCTTTGTATCATTGAAAACAAATTACGATCTCATAAGCACAATCAAGTTCATTTACCTCCTTTTTTTTTTTTTTGGCAATATATGAGCAAGAGTATTTAATCTTTTTTTTTTTTAATAATAGCTTTTTATTTTCAAAATACATGCAAAGATAGTTTTCAACATTCACCCTTGCAAAACCTTGTATTCCAAATTTTTTCTCCCTCCTTTCCTCCTACCCCCTCCCTTAGACAGTAAGCAATCCAATATATGTTAAACATGCTCAATTCTTCTATAGATATTTCCACCTTTATCATGTTGCACAAGAAAAATCAAATCAAAAAGGAAAAAATAAGAACAAAAACAAAAAGCAAACAAACAACAACTAAAAGGACGAAAATACTATGTCAGTCTCCACAGTCTTCTCTCTGGAAGCAGATGGCTCTCTCCATCACAAGTCTATTAGAATTGCCCTGAGATGAGCAGTGGTCCTGAAGTCAGGAGGACTTGAGTTCAAATATTGCCTCAGACACTTAACATTTCCCAGCTGTGTAACTCTGGGCTGAAAAGAGCCACATCCATCAGAATTGATCATCACATAATCTTCTTGTTGCTGTGTATAATGTTCTCTTGGTTCTACTCACTTCATTTAGCACCAGCTCATGTAAGTCTCTCCAGGCTTCTCTGAAATCATCCTGCTGATCATTTCTTATAGAATAATAATATTCTATAACATTCATATACTAAAACTTATTCAGCCATTCCCCAACTGATAGACACCCATTCATTCCAGTTCCTTGCCACTACAAAAAGGGCTGCTACAAACATTTCTGCACATGTGGGTCCTTTTCCCACTATAAAAATGGTGATCTCTTTAGGATACCCCTTTGGGAATAATTCCCAATTGCTCTCCAAAATGGTTGGATCATTTCACAATTCCACCAACAATGTAGTAGTGTCCCAGTTTCCCCACTCCCCTCCAACATTTATCATTATCTTTTCCTGTCATTTTAGCCAATCTGAGAGGTGTGTAGAAGTTCATTTACTTCTTAATTGGTTCTGGGTCCAGCTCATTATTTTTCTGCAGTATATGTTCAATATACATTTAGTAATGAGTTAACTCATTAAGCTACATGTATAACTGCATATCATAGTCTGGACAGCAAGTCTTCTTCATCCATAAAATTTTGCTGTATGCATTGTAATCCATTGTTTGTGGAGAGAATAACTATGGATCTCATTGAAGAGGGTCTGTAGTGTTCTGTTCTGAAATTCACTGAAATCAGCACAATATTATCTTAAAATAGTATTTGGAGACTTTCACCAGTCTTTGGAAATTTCCTTTCCATTTGAACAATGCTTAGGACATTTTATTTTTTTTTATTATTATAACTTTTTATTGACAGAGCCCATGCCTGGGTAATTTTTTTTTACAACATTATCCCTTGCACTCACTTCTGTTCCAACTTTTCCCCTCCCTCCCTTCACCCCCTCCCCCAGATGACAAGCAGTCCTATACAAGTTAAATAGGTTACAGTATATCCTAGATACAATATATGTTTGCAGAACCAAACAGTTCTCTTGTTGCACAGGAAGAATTGGATTCAGAAGGTATAAATAACCCGGGAAGAAAAACAAAAATGCAAGCAGTTTACACTCATTTCCCAGTGTTCTTTCTTTGGGTGTAGCTGCTTCTGTCCATCATTGATCAATTGGAATTGAATTAGATCTCTTTATCGAAGAGATCTACTTCCATTAGAATACATTCTCATACAGTATTGTTGTTGAAGTATATAATGATCTTCTGGTTTTGCTCATTTCACTTAGCATCATTTCATCTAAGTCTCTCCAAGCTCTCTGTATTCATCCTGCTGGTCATTTCTTATAGAACAATAATATTCTATAACATTCATATACCATTCTCCAATTGATGGGCATCCATTCATTTTCTAGTTTCTAGCCACTACAAACAGGGCTGCCACAAACATTTTGGCACATACAGGTCCCTTTCCCTTCCTTAGTCTCTTTGGGATATAAGCCCAGTAGAAACACTGCTGGATCAAAGGGTATGCACAGTTTGATAACTTTTTGAGCATAGTTCCAAATTGCTCTCCAGCATGGCTGGATGTATTCACAGTCCCACCAACAATGTATCAGTGTCAGGACATTTTTTTATGACAGTAATAAACACTTTTGATTAACATACATTTCCTTGTTTTATGCCTTTCTTAATATTAATAATTGAATAAAGTTATTTCTATTATTTCATCCATCATTATATGATCCAAAGATATAGAATATAAATGATACACTTGTTGGAGTTGAATCTTTAAGGTTAAGTTTTGATTTTCTGATTTAAAGATAATGGGACGTCATACCATTTTTACCTTTCAATCAGTTGTGTGACTTTAAAGATATGGCTTCTTAGAAAATGATTGACTAAATCTTTTCTATCCCCATATTTTTAGCAAGGATACACTTCGATATTAGTATAGACAATTCTCATAATTATAGGGATGTGAAAATAAGTGTGTTGTTATTGTTCAGTCATGCCCAACTCTTCATGACTCCACTTGGTATTTTCTTGGCAAAGACACCGGAATGTTTTGCCATTTCCTTCTCCAGCTCTTTTACATTTGAGGAAATTGAAGCAAACAGGATTAAGTGATTTGCCCAGGGTGGCACAGGTACTAAGCATCTGAGGCTGGATTTGAACTCAGATCTTCCTGACTCCAGGTCCAGCACTGTCTTATATTGTAATCTGTCTTCTTAATAACTTCTTCTTCTTCTTAATAACTTCTTTGCATTTTTTCTATTCTTTTCATATCTTTTCTTCTTTGAGATATCCTGAAAATTGATCCCTAAAGTCCCTTCACAATTATTACTATTTATTGCCTGGCACTGTGCTAAATGCTAGGGATATAAAGAAGTCATCAGGACAGCCCCTGCCCTTAAGGGATTTACATTCTAATAGAAGGGAAATAATATATAAAGAAGTATTAGAAAAGGAGATTCTAGATGCAGCAACATGGTTTGGAAATGTCTGGGAAATGAGATGAAGATCTGTTGGTAAGCAAAAACCTACTTATCATAGCCCAGGGTAGTCCCAAAGGCAGAGATCAAGTTTCAGATAGGGAGGAGGTAGGAGCAAAGCCATATGCTGACTTGGTTTGAAGATATTATTAGGTTCTTTGAACAATTTCTCTATTTCTCCCCTCCTCTGCAACAGATTTCAGTATATAAGCTGCAAATATCCTCCGGTGGTCAGTTTTTATGCTTATCATGAATACTTCTAATGGAAATGATCGAGTATTTCATTAAATGATGTTTCTTGTTGCTTTTGAGCATATGATAAAACCAACTCTGCCAACTCCGTTATTCATTTTTCCAAGAAGAATCCATGAGCCATCCTTCCATTTTTCTGCAACTTCCATATGTCTTCTTTTCTCATTTATAGTGAGAAAGTCAATATTTATATGATTCAGTTCCTCTAGTAGTATATCAACTTATTACACCATTGGACAAAAATATTGTTTTAACAATAAAATAATAATAGTGAGCATTTATGTAGCATTCTGTAGTTTACAAAGAACTTTTGATTATTTTTTATTTTTTAAAAAAGTTTTATCAATGTATATACACCCCATCTCTTTCCTGTAATAGAACCATCTCTGGTAATAAAGAAAAACAGTTAAACCAAACTGACTAACATGAGAAATTCATCTTAAAAAAAGGCAAGACTGGCCACTTTATTTCTGGAAGACAAATGAAATATGCTGCTCTCTTGGTAGAAAATTGAAGTACTCCAATTGTAGGATGGCAAATATACCATTACATGGGATTGTTGTATCTGTCAGCTTTGTGTAAAGAACATATCTTGTACCAACTGTGATATTGTAAGGAAAAATCACCCATAAAATTGAAATGAGAATAGTCGTGTTTGATTTATTTTTTAAAAATTGTATTTTCATTTATTTTCTCACTGCATTCTAAAGATCATCGGTCCTCTCCAATGAGAAATCAGTGTAAAAAAGGAGCCCTCTTTCATCAGTCTGATCTATTTTTGATGAAGTCATGAAAGCTTTTTTTGGTCATCATTGCTTCTTTTTCTAAGTGATCATAAATCTCTTTGGTGAGAGGAAAGTAACTGGAGGCACCTATTGTAGTTCATCTTTTCAAGAAGTTTAGCCACAGGCTTGCACAGCACCTTACAGCTAAATTTTATCTGAGTTGATCCTCACAACAGACCTGGGAAGTAGGTGCTTTTATTACCATCCCCATTTTACAGATGAGGAAATTAAGGTTAAGTGACTTGTTCAAATTATGTAAGTGTCTGAAACTGGATTGGAACAAGCCTCCAATTTAGTGCTCTAGAGTGACAGTAATTAAACTAACAGTTAAAGTAATTGTAACAATGGTGGGGTCTCTACGTGGTCCTGGTGCATAGCCAGGGAAACATGAGGTACTGCAGAAATAAGAGTAGCTCCCATTTCAGTCTTATTCCTCTTCTAAGCCTAGAGAAAGAAAAATCAACTTTATCATTAATGTAGTTTATTATTTTTCCCACCAGGTGGCACACTATTCATGACACAGACCTAATAGTCTTGGCAGCTTTAACACAAACTGAAAAAAATCTTCTCTATGAGCAATTGAGCAAAGGGAAAAAAAAAAAAAAAAACTTTTTTTATTGTGATTCTGAATGAATCTAGGCTGTTATGTAGAATAGGGCTCAGAATTATTAAAATATGGAAATATCTGGGCTACCTCCCGCTGTCCCTGAAATTTACTGTCAACTTTTTATATTAATGATTCACAAGCAACCAAATTATCTTTAGAGATATAGTTTATTAAACTTGATTTAGTGAATAAAATGGAAAAGAAGCTGCAGATGTTGCCATTCTAGTGAAATCCTTTGCTCAGTGGTGTCTAAGGTTCCTTCCACTTATCTATTGCTTCTTTGGGTGACCAGGAAACAGAGCTACACCATAAATTCTGGCAGGTCATGGAAATAGATATAAGAACTAGCCTATCTGAGACCCTTCTTAGGAGCAGGAAAAGGATCTTGGAAATCAGAAGAGGATTTTTGGAAATAGCCTATGACCTTCTCACCAGTCACTGAGGTTTTAGGAATCTGCTCTGGCTAGCCACCCATATCAGGCTTGACTTTGCATACACTGGTTTAACTCTTGGTCCAAGCTGGTTTTCCTGCTGCCTCTCCAGATCATTGCATAGGGAAACAGCTCCTGGCTGCTGTACAGTAGACTGGAAAATCTTGGCTCAGGGACCATTGCTTTCCTTACCTGTAGTAGCAATGTGGTTTGGTGAAAGGTAGTGCTGTGGATAGAGCTCTAAGCCTGACATCAGGAGAACCTAAATTCAAATCCACCCTCAAATACTAAATAGCTGAGTGACTCTGGGCAAGTCACATGACCTTTTTCCTCAACTATAAAATGAGGGTAATAGCACCTATTTCCCAGAGTTATTATGAAGATCAAATAAGATAATAATTGCAAAATATTTAGCATAGTGCCTGGAACATAATAAATATTAGCTATTATTATTAAAAGAGCACTGATCCTGGAATCCATGGGCTTGGGTTCCTGATGCTTACCACTGTGTAAATATAGGAAAGTCATCTTCCCTCTCTGGACTTGCTTCCTTATCAGTAAGTGAGGGAGAAAATTTCCCACTGACCTCTAATTAGTATAATCACAAAAGCACTAGAATGTAATCGTTACAGATAAAGTGGGTATTGAGGAATTTTTCCTACAGCTCTACAACTCTATGTGAACAAATCTTTAATCAACTTGAAGAGATTAAAGGTCTCTGGCCATTGGATGAATGCAACTAAAATCAGAGAGGAAACATCTTGTGAGTGGTTGTGAGTATTTTTTGGGTCTGTATTTTAAAAAGAAAGAGGAGGAGGAATAAAAAAAGGAGGAAGGGGAAGAAGAGAGGAAGGAGGAGGAGGAGTTAGCCTACTTTGGAATTTTGGAAATAGTCTATGACCTTCTCACCAATCAAGAAAAGGAGAAGAAGGTAACAGAGAAGAAATAGAAGAACAAGAAAAAGAAATTCATTCAATGGTGAAGGACTTCAGTCTCTATAGTACTTTATGAAGAAAAATCCTTTCACTTATATTATAACACACTCTCCACTCCCCATCAACCAAATTATCAGAGCTACCAGAGCAGTGGGAGATAATGTCCACATACTCTATGACTAAGATGAATACAGAGAAATAGTCTTTTGAAGGATGACTTCATAGCATAAAGGAGTGATAGATGTGGATTCAAAAATGGGGAAGACCCAAGCAACTCCCACAACATAGATATTATATCCAATGGAATTTTCATAAGGACTTTGAAAACTGGGAGAATTCTGAGGCCATGTAGTACTATGTGCCTAAGAAGTTTCCTTCAGGTTAAAAGTTCAATACCATGATCCCATAACTCCAATTCTCAGAATCAGATACAATTACCCTACATGACAGCTATCCAGTAGCCAAGTGCCCTCATATTCCCAGTGGCAAGCAAAGAAAGAAAAATATATATATTTCAAGGGCAAAGAGGAAGAAGTGAACATCCAATCTGATCTGCCATGTAACAAAGTCATTACTGATCAAATCTTGCCACTTCCTTCCCATTCTCTTACACAATTTCATCCTTGTTGTAAGCTGACACCTGAGAATAATTGTATAAAGTAGAGAAAAAGTTTTGGAAATCCCTATCAATAGGAGTGAGAGAAGGTTGCCCACTATCATCATTACTATTCAATATTGTATTAGAAATGCTCGCTTCAGCAATAAGAGTTGAGAAAGAGATTAAAGGAATTAGAGTAGATAATGAGGAAACCAAATTATCACTCTTTGCTGATGATATGATGGTATACCTAGAGAACCCCAGAGATTCTACTAGAAAGCTATTAGAAATAAGCCACACCTTTAGCAAAGTTGCAGGATACAAAATAAGCCCACATAAGTCATCAGCGTTCTTATACATCACTAAAAAAATCCAACAGTTAGAGTTACAAAAAGAAATTCCATTTAAAGTAACTACTGATAGTATAAAATATTTAGGAATCTATCTGCCAAGGGAAAATCAGAAACTTTATGAGCAAAACTACAAAGCTCTTTCCACCCAAATTAAGTCAGATCTAACCAATTGGAAAAATATTAAATGTTCTTGGATAGGGCGAGCAAATATAATAAAGATGAC
Source organism: Antechinus flavipes (assembly GCF_016432865.1). Taxonomy (NCBI): domain Eukaryota; kingdom Metazoa; phylum Chordata; class Mammalia; order Dasyuromorphia; family Dasyuridae; genus Antechinus; species Antechinus flavipes. The sequence continues at coordinate 218,180,329 of NC_067402.1, forward strand.
AATACTACCTAAACTAATCTATTTATTTAGCGCTATACCAATCAGACTCTCAAAAAACTATTTTAATGGCCTAGAAAAAATAACAACAAAGTTCATATGGAAAAACAAAAAGTCAAGAATTTCAAGGGAATTAATGAAAAAAAATCAAATGAAGGTGGCCTAGCTGTACCAGATCTAAAATTATATTATAAAGCCGCGGTCACCAAAACAATTGGTATTGGCTAAGAAATAGACTAGTTGATCAGTGGAATAGGTTAGGTTCAAAGGACAAAACAATCAATAACTTTAATAATCTAGTGTTTGACAAACCCAAAGATCCCAGATAAGGATAAGAACTCACTGTTTGACAAAAATCGCTGGGAAAATTGGAAATTAGTATGGCAGAAACTAGGCATTGACCCACACTTAACACCATACACCAAGATAAGGTCAAAATGGGTTCATGACCTAGGCATAAAGAATGAAATTATAAATAAATTAGAAGAACATAGGATAGTTTACCTCTCAGACCTGTGGAAGAGGAAGGAATATATGACCAAAGAAGAACTAGAGATCATTATTGATCACAAAATAAAAAATTTTGATTATATCAAATTGAAAAGTTTTTGTACAAACAAAATTAATGCAGACAAAATTAGAAGGGAAGCAAATAACTGGGAAAACATTTTTACAGTCAAAGGTTCTGATAAAGACCTCATTTCCAAAATATATAGAGAATTGACTCTAATTTCTTATAAGTTTATAATTTATATTAATTATATTCATTTATAATTTATATTAATTATATATAATAATTATATAAATTTATATATTTATAATTTACATTAATTATATAAATTCATATATTTATAATTTATAAGAAATTAGAGTCAATTCTCTATATATTTTGGAAATGAGGCCTTTATCAGAACCTTTCTGCCAATGATAGTCAAAGGATATGAACAGACTATTCTCAGACAAAGAAATTGAAACAATTTCTAGCCATATGAAAGGATCCCCCAAGTTATTATTAATCAGAGAAATGCAAATTAAAACAACTCTGAGATACTACTACACACCTGTCAGATTGGCTAGAGTGACAGGGAAAGATAATGCGGAATGTTGGAGGGGATGTGGGAAAACAGGGACACTGATACATTGTTGGTGGAACTGTGAACACATCTAGTCATTCTGAAGAACAATTTGGAACTATGCTCAAAAAGTTATCAAACTGTGCATACCCTTTAATCAGTAGTGTTTCTACTGGGCTTATACCCCAAAGAGATACTAAAGAAGGGAAAGGGACCTGTATGTGCCAAAATGTTTGTGGCAGGTCTCTTTGTAGTGGCCAGAAACTGGAAACTGAGTGTATGCCCATCATTTGGAGAATGACTGAATAAATTGTGGTATATGAATATTATGGAATATTATTGTTCTGTAAGGAATGACCAACAGGATAATTTCAGAAAGGCCTGGAGAGACTTCCATGAACTGATGCTAAGTGAAATGAGCAGGGCCAGGAGATCTATATACTTCAACAACAATACTATATGATGATCAATTCTAATGGACGTGGCCCTCTTTAACAATGAGATGAACCAAATCAGTTCCAATAGAGCAGTAATGAATTGAACCAGCTACACTCAGTGAAAGAATTCTGGGAGATGACTATGAGTCATTACATAGAATTCCCAATCCCTCTATTTTTGTCCACCTGCATCTTTGATTTCCTTCACAGGGCTAATTGTACACTATTTCAAAGTCCTATTCTTTTTGTGCGGCAAAATAACTGTTTGGACATGTATACATATATTGTATTTAACTTATACTTCAACATATTAAACATGTATTGGTCAACCTTCCATCTGGGGGAAGGGGTAGGGGGAAGGAGAGGAAAAATTGGAACAAAAGATCTTGCAATTGTCAATGCTGAAAAATTACCCATGCATATATCTTGTAAATAAAAAGCTATAATAATAAAAAAGAGAAAAATTGAAACACAAGTTTTTGCAAGAATGAATGTTAAAAACTATCTTTGCATATATTTTGAAAAAATAAAAAGTTATTATATTAAAAAATAAAATAAAATTATTCCTTTCATTCTTAAAAAAGAGATCTCTATCAATTACATCTCTGTTCCTCCCAAAACCAAGTCACTCTGAGTCCTAGGAGGAATAATCATTGAAGTAGAAAAAGGGAAAGCTTAGTTGAGGAGAAAACTAGAAACAGTAGTAAAGAGTAGAATTGGGAAGAATCATAGAATAAGAGTTAGGAGTATACAAGTAATCTAGTACAAGCTATGCATTATGTAAGGAAACAAAGAAAAAAAAGAATAAGGAAGATAAAAGGGAAAGCAGTGGCTTCAATATTGTAGAAGAAATGAAGCCGGAAAGGTGGCAAGAAGGATTTAGTATTTGTGTCCTAGATCATAGGAGCACCCTGGTAATTGTTGCCCTTCATTTTCTAAGACGACCAAAATTATATCACTGTTAGAATTGAGTTACAATGTGTCTGATTATGGCTGATCAGATCAGTACTCCAGTATGGGTACCTTGCTATGAATACCTGGCATGACATTGGTGGTATAATGTTTATAGAAGTTGTCATTTTAAAGGAACGGAGAGTTTGAAGTACAATATTCCAAAAGGCAAGAGATAAAGGTTTAAACCTAAGAATAAGTTACCCAGCAAAACTTAGCATGGGGCAGAATAGAGGGCGGGGAATAGGCTTTTAAAGAAATAGAGAATATCAAAGAATGAATAGACTGAAACTGAGAAGACATTTTTGAAATAGAAATCCAGGAGCTTAGAGAAACATAACATGGCCAAGATTTGGTTAGATGAAGAGGACAATTTTTAAGGCATCCTTTCTAGCTCTTTCTAATGCGAGGAGTGATCAGTGTGGTGCTTCAAAAAGGTTGCTCAGATACCAAGGGGGCTGAATTGGTTTCCTTCTAAGGAATCCAATCTGTTTCAGTGCAGTGAGAAGACAATTGTATGCCCTGGATCACCGGTGACTATAGCTCCCAGTGCATCTGTGCCTGCTGCTTTATCATTTGCTGGTCACCACAGGACTTCAAGTTAGGTAAAAAATGGTAAAATGGTGTTGATGATGTCCTGTGAGTCTTGTATAAATTGGGTTTATGTGAGGCAGAATTGTGTGAAGTTATTATTTCATTTTCTTTGCTAGAGTTGTTGAAGTCCAGTGGCAAGCAAAAGTCAAAATGACTGATGATGGCTAGGGAAGCTGTGCAGCTGAGATCTAAATGCTCCATAGCACTTGCTTTCACTGCATTAGAGATCCATTGGAACAAATTGTTCACGTTTGCCCATTCCGCCGGAGAAGTCTTTACATACACCCAAGAAGATAGACACCCTTTTAGTTACCAGTGGCTTTGAGGCCCATTGGTTACTCTCAGCCTGGTTTAGCTCATCTGCTGGGGATGTGGACACTACACATACTTTGCCTTCTTGGAGCCACAGATGAGAGCTGGATGGCAAGTGGACACCAAAGGTAGATGCGCAACCCTGAAAGGTTCAGTAGCTCTCACACCAGAGATACTAGTTTCCCTTTAACATACTGCACACCCCTCTAAGCCATATAAAGAGAGCTTAAACACAATTACATCCCCCTCTCCCTCCCATATAAACATTGTGGTATAGAAATACATTTCATTTGAAATATGTTTCATGCAAAATGCCAGGTTGGGTGAACTCAAAAGCTGTAATTAAGGTTATTGGGAAAAATATCAACAAGCTCAGAAATGCAGATGATACCACTTTGATGGCAGAAAGTGAAGAGGAATTAAGAAGTCTTTTGATGAGGGTAAAAGAAAAGAATGTAAAAGCTGGCTTGAAGCTTACTTAACATTAAAAAAAAAAAAAAACTAAGATCTTGGCAACTGATCCCATCTCCTCTTGGCAAATTGAGGAAGAACAAATGGAAGCAGTGTCACATTTTATATTCCTAGGCTCAAAGATCACTGCAGATGGTGACTACAGCCATGAAATTAAAAGACACTTGTTCCTTGGAAGGAAAGCTATGGCAAATCTGGACAGCATACTAAAAAGCAGAAATATCACTTCACTGATAAAGGTCCATATAGTCAAAGCTAAGTTTCTTCCAGTAGAGTTGGATTATAAGGAAATCTGAACACTGCAGAATCAATGCTTTCAAATCATAGTGTGGGAGAAAACTTTTGTGAGTCCCTTGGGCAGCAAGAGGATCAAATCAATCAATACTTAAAAGAAATTAATTCAGGCTATTCATTGGAAGATGAAATACTAAACCTGAAGCTTAAATACTTTGGCCACATGATAAAAAGATAGAATTCATTGGAGAAGACCCAGAAATTGGAAAAGATAGAAGGCAAAAGAAGAAGGGATAGCAGAGGATGATATGGATAGATAGTATTATGGAAACCACAAACATGAACTTGGACAGACTTTGTGAGATAGTGGAAAATAGAAGGATATGGCATTCTATGGGGTCATGAAGAGTTGAACAGGATGAACACAATATTTTAAAAATATATTCAATTCAAAAAGGAAATAGGAGGAGACAGGGACAAGAGGGGAAGAGAATGTAATTTAAAAGTAAATGCAGAATAGATAAGGGAAGAGTCAGAAGCAAAATAAACTCTAATGTTGGAGACAGAAATATCAAAGAGGGGGTAGTAATTGAGAAGGGAGATCAGGAGTCAGAGCAAAGAGAAAAGAAATACTGTAAAAGAGAATATAAAACCCATTTTGTTTATAGAGAACAAGGAGGTTTCCTTTTGCCTCTTTTTTTCCCTTATTTTTAAAAAGGAGGAGTGAGAGCAAAGAGAAAAAATTTTAAGAAGACAGGATAGAGAAAATACAAAATAAACAACATAATCATGAATAAGAATGGAATGAACTCACTTATAAAATGAAAGAGAATAACAAAAAGGAATAGAAAATGGAATCCAATAGTATGTTGTTTATAAGAAATACATTTGAAACATAAAATTCACATATAATTAAAATAAAGGGCTATAATTTAGTTGAAGCATGACATATTTTTTATTATGTTTCAGTAACATTTTAAGAAAGAGTAGTAATCATGATTTCAGATAAGATTACACTAAATATTAACATTATGAAAATAGATAAGCAGAGAAATTACTTTATATTTTTAATATATTTGCACCAAATAGCATTGTATCTAAATACTTAAAAGAGAAATTAATCAAGTTGGACAGGATCCTTGTTGGGTTGAAAGACATAACAAGGATGTAATAACTAAGTGTAGGTTATAGCAAGACATAACTTGGATAATAGAACATAGCCTTCACTCTATCTACCACATTACCTTAGATGTCTAAGCTGTCACTCAAGGGTGCTGGCATGATGCCCAAGTCCTGGGATCCAAATCCAAAATTAGAACTGTTTGCTAAGCATAATGTAAATTTCCAATGACATATGTAAGGACACTGCAATTCCTCCTCTCTTTGTTTATTTCTATAATTACCAGGAGATTTATTGAGGGTCTTTTTCAGAGATCCAAATCCATTGAATTGTCTGATAGTTGTTTCAAACTGTGTCCCTCTGTAAGTTACTCATATGATTAAATGGAATGTATAAACATACTGGAGCTCCCAGCTTCTTTCTTCAGATTCAAAAATCCTTTTTGGTGGAATGCCCTTTTGTTTAGGCTCCCCTCTGAATAACCTTGTTTGGAAAAATTAGGACCCTACAGAGGGAGACATAGATAATAAAACTATAATTATGGGGAATTTTGAATGGTATATCCTAAAATGTTTAATAATTATCTCTTCAATGAAAACAAAATACACATGCCTCACTTTTAAGTTTAATCTGTATTATTAATATTTTCTTACATTAAAATAGTCTCCAAGATAATAAATTAAGCCCTGATTTTTCGTATTTGCTGATTTCTGAGGTGCAAATGCTAACAAACACTGAAAATTAATAATTCATTCTCACAATTAAATACAAACTGAGTTCAACACTTTTAACAGACCTCAATGTATACTTTTCAGACCTAGACAAATCTAACCAAAAGATTAACCAGAAAGAAGTTATGGATGTGGATAGAATTTTACAAAAATTAGAAATGATAGAATTCTAATGATTAGTGAATGGGAATATGAGAGAATTTATATATTTTTCCTAATACATGGCACCTTTACAAAAATGTATTGATGTATAAATTCCTTATTATAAAAATGTAAAATCCAAACATATTTTAATGATCACAATGAAATAAAATTTTTTTTTCAAAAAAGACAAAAAGAACTAAAAATCAATTGGAAACAAAATAATATAATTCCAAAGAATTGGTAGGTCAAAGGAAAAATTATAGAAACAGAATATTTCATCATGGAAAATTACAACAATGAGACAATATACCAAAATTTATGGGATGCAGCAAAAGGGGTTTTTAGGAAAAAAATGTATTTTCAAACACATTCTTCAACAAAAGAAGAAAAAGAACAAAGAGCAGATAATTTTTTAAAAATCTAAAAAAAAAATGAACTGGCTTTTTCTTCCATTTTCACCCAGCTAAGTTAAAAATTCTGAAAACTAAAAGCAAATAAACCTTTGAATTAATCAATAAAACTAAGATGTTTTTAAAATACTAATAGAAGAGATAAAATTAGCTAACCTGGTTTTTAAAGGGGAGAGAAAACCTAATTATTAGAATAAAAAAATGAAATGGAAAATTCACAACAATTGAAAAGGGAATTATCAGGAATTATTATTATTATATTTCATCCAATTATGTACTATCAAAACTGAAACTTAAGAGAAATAGATGAATACTTATAAAAATTATAAAATAGCTATATAACAATACTATAAAACAATAACTATATAACAATACTTAACAAGTAAGTCAAGACATTACCCTTTGATGTTATCGATCTTCAAAAATGAAAGATGAACAATTCTCTCACTTTCTCTCTGTCTTTTTTTTGTCCTTCCCTCTGTCTCTGTCTCTTTTTGTCCCTTTCTCTCTCTCTCTCTTTATTTCTTTTTTTTTCTCTCTCTCTTTCTCTCTGTTTCCCTTCATCTCCCTTTCCATACACATCCATGTATGCATATATGTATATATATACACACACATGTGTATACATCCCCTTTGTGTGTATATGTGTATATGTAACTATACACATGTATACACATATAGTTACACACACAAAGAATGTAAGTTTATATTTATGTATATACACACATATACATATGCAAATAACATATAGCTTTCGTGTTTAGCTTTTTGCTACCACAAAAAATGCTATGAATATTTTGCTGCATCTGGAATTTTTCTGTCTTTGTCTTCTTTGTGATATGTGCCTAGTCAGGTTTCATACTGCATTGAGAACCATTTCCAGTCAACCTGAACTATATCTGGCTAATGGACCCAAATGGCTTTGGAGGAGAAAGTGAGGACCTTGCACAGCCCTTCTTCACTTAAATCCAATTCACTTGCATGTCATGGAGTCACTTCCCTGATGTCACGGTCCTCTTCGAGAACAAAGGACAAACAGCAGCAGCAGTGGGATCACTGTTATCAAAGGATTTGTCCATTTCAAACATTAAAAAAAAATAATTCTAGCTTGCTTTCCAGAATGGTTGGCTTTTACAAAAATTCTATTAGTATGCCTGTCTTAACTCATCTCCTCCAACGCTGACCAAATTCATTTTTATTCATCTTTGTCAATTGCATGATTTACTCTAAAGTAAAATCTGTAGCAAATCACACCCAACCTCCTTATTTGATAAAGAAAATGAGGCACAGGAAAGTGGTTTGTTCAGAGCTGCACAGCTGATAAATGTTGGCAGAAGAACTTAAATCTCGGCCTTCCTGATTCAGAAGCTTCCAGTTTAGTTATTAATGCCTTCTTTTAATTGTTTTCTGTGGTTTTCCTTTGTGTTCTTTCTTCCTCTTTTGATAAGTGAGAAACTACTGATGGCAAAGTATGCATGGTATGTGTCTGTACATAAACATCTGATGAATCTCATGTAACTTAAGAACAAATTTCCTTCATTCCTTAGGGCAATGAGAGTTGCAAACAGAAGAAAGGACTCCAGGGAGTATTTCTGATGATTGGCTTCCTTCTCTACCTCTATTTAAGCATCATTTCGCCTCCCCCATCTTGTTGAGTTTTGGGGTAGCGTATTCATACTTGTAGACAGGGTGAGATCTTATGAAAGTTCAGAACAATAACAAAGAGTTTACCTAAAAATACCAGATTGGATGCTTCATCCATTTATGAATTCTTGAGTTAAGAATTCTTTATTTCTTATTATATCAATCAATCAATAAAGATTTATCAAGTGCCTACTATGTAATGGGTACACCTAGCTGCTGTGGGGTGAATGTAGTACATTGGCAAGGCAAAAGTACCTAATTTTGGGAACTGGGGCTGACAGTCTACAATGACTAAAGCCCAAGAGAAATTTCTTAGCATCTATTCAAGTGCAGAAGGCAGGGGAAGTTGTGTCAGCCAGGCTAGAAATTCCCAGTCTTCTGAGTTGCTGCCAGGTCCTTCATTCCTATTTATGGCGATTCATAGCAGCAGAAAGGGGATTGGATTGTACCAGGAACCAGAAAAGTCAACCCTGCGTCCAGTGTCCAAGTAGAGAGCTGAGGCCAGAGCAGGTAGAAAACCAAAACAACTTTCTCAAAACTCAGAGGCTCCTAGTATTTTTCCTGTCCTCCACTTTCCTTTTTCTCCCCTATTTCTACAGTTTAATTCCAGGAGCCAGACTTGAAACTGTGGACCCCAGAACCAATTATGATATTTCCTTTTTCTGACTTGTGGGTGGTGGGAAGAGCTTTGGGGATCTGAGTAGGCAGAGTTTCCATGGAGGTATACTAAAACTTTTCCCCTGTATAATTGTCATCTTGGATATTGCCATATCTAATAAATGAACAGTTCTCTTTGGCTAATGTTTCCAGGATCCCTCAGGAAGAGAAACAAATAAATAGAGAAACAAAAAAATTAACTAATTGATTGATAAAAAGGAGATGCTCCTAAAATTTAAATAAAATCAATTTAAAATTAAGATTTGCCTTTTTTTTTAAGCACTTTTGGATCATTAACTGAAACTACACTCTAGCTAAAATAAGCAGTCAATTAAAAGTGGTGACTTTAAAATAGAAACTGAATAAATTTTTGTAGTTGGGTTTAAAAAGAAAAAAGATGTAGAGAAAAGGCTCTTAAAGAGGACTAATGTGATAGGTCAAGAAATTTCCCATCAGACCAGTGGAAAACCTCAGTGAATGAGGAAGCAGGAAACAATGTTTCTGGGAAATCAGTTACTTCGGGTCTAGAGGGGATGCACAATAAAATGACAGCAATTTTCAAATAAACAGAAGAAACACAATGAAAAGATAACCTTCATCCTTTCCTATTTCCCTTTCTGAACCTCAGTTTCCCATCTTTTTTTATTTTTATTTTTAATTTTCCTTCTACTTCAGCTTCTTCTTTCTCCCTTTCTTTCTCCTTCTATGTCCCAATTTATCCTCCTATCTGTCTATTAAGGCAATGTTCAGTTGTTTCAGTCACATCTGACTTTTTGTGACTCCAATTGGACTTTTCTTGGCAAAGATATTGGAGTGTTGAGGCAAACAAGATTAGATGACTTGTTCAGGTTCACATACCTAGTAAGTTTTTGAGGCTACATTTGAATTTGAATATTCCTGACTCCTTTGCTTAGAAAGCACAAGAGAAGGAGAATTCATGTTTGAACTGTTTTCAGCCAGGGGATCCTCTTTTAGAAAGGTTTAATTCCTTACCATTATTATAGAAATTCTACTACACTGGAGTACCCAATAACAACTACAATTCATATTTATGTAGCCCTTTAAGTTGTATAAAAATGCTCTTTCAACACAAAAAAATCTCTATTTTATAGATGAGGAAACAACTTAATTTTTTTTCCCAATCTCCCTTTCTCCCCTCCTTTTATTTTTTTAATACCTTTTTATTTACAAGATATATGCATGGGTAATTTTTCAGCATTGACAATTGCAAAACCTTTTGTTCCAACTTTTTCCCCTCCTTCCCTTCACCCCTTCCCCCAGATGGCAGGTTGACCAATACATGTTCAATATGTTTTTTTTTAAATAGCTTTTTATTGACAGAACCCATGCCAGGGTAATTTTTTATCCCTTATCCCCAACATTATCCCTTGTACTCACTTCTTTTTTTTTTTTTTTAATAACTTTTTATTGATAGAACTCATGCCAAGGCAATTTTTAACAGCATTATCCCTTGCATTCACTTCTGTTCCGATTTTTCCCCTCCCTCCCTCCACCCTCTCCCCCAGATAGCAAGTAGTCCTTTACATGTTGAATAGGTTACAGTATATCCTGGATACAATAAATGTGTGCAGAACCGAACAGTTTTCTTGTTGCACAGGAAGAATTGAATTCAGAAGGTAGAAATAATCCGGGAAGAAAAACAAAAATTCAAGCAGTTTATAGTCATCTCCCAGTGTTCTTTCTTTGGGTACAGCTGCTTCTGCCCATCTTTGATCAATTGAAACTGAATTAGCTCTCTTTATCGAAGAGATCCACTTCCATCAGAATACATCCTCAAACAATATCATTGTTGAGGTATATAATGATCTCCTAGTTCTGCTCATTTCACTTAGTATCAGTTCATGTGAGTCTCTCCAGTCCTCTCTGTATTCATCCTGCTGGTCATTCCTTACAGAACAATAATATTCCATAACGTTCATATACCACAATTTACTCAACCATTCTCCAATTGATGGGCATCCATTCATTTTCCAGCTTCTAGCCACTACAAACAGAGCTGCCACAAACATTTTGGCACATACAGGTCCCTTTCCCTTCTTTAGTATCTCTTTGAGGTATAAGCCCAGTAGTAGCACTGCTGGATCAAAGGGTATGCACAGTTTGATACATGTTAAATATGTTAAAATATAAGTTAAATGCAAAATATGTATACATGTCCAGTTATTTTGCTGTACAAAAAGAATCGGATTTTGAAATAGTGTACATTTAGCCTGTGAAAGAAATCAAAGATGCAGGTGGACAAAAATAGAGGGATTGGGAATTCTACGTAGTGGTTCATAGTCATCTCCCAGAATTCTTTCGCTGGGTGTGCTGATTCAGTTCATTACTGCTCTATTGGAAGTAATTTGGTTCATCTCATTGTTGAAGAGAGTCCCGTCCATCAGAAATGATCATCATATAGTATTTTTGTTGAAGTATATAATGATCTCCTGGCCCTACTTGTTTCGCTCAGCATCAGTTTGTGTAAGTCTCTCCAGGCCTTTCTGAAATCATCCTGCTGGTCATTTCTTACTGAACAATAATATTCCATAACCTTCATATACCACAATTTATTCAGCCATTCTCCAATTGATGGGCATCCACTTAGGGAAACAAATTTAGAGAAGCAAAATGAATTATCCAAGAGTTAGTGTTAAAACTAGGATTCAAATGCAGACTTAATAGTTTATTATTTTTATCTTTATACCATGTTGAATAAAACTGATTGCCTTGTTAGTTGAGGAAGCAGGTAGAGAAAAACTGCTGTCTCAAAAAGGATTCTGAAGGGAGAAATAAGGGCACAAATGGGATAACTTCAGGCTCAAAAAATAAATTCATTCTTTGTCTCAAAATTGTTGCTACCTAGTGGCTAGTTAGGGACTCATGAATAGACTAGGGCCTAGCTTAATTAAAGGAAGAAGGAGGAGATATTTCTGCCCCCTTCAAAGTTCTGTTACTGCAGACTCCTGTTCAAAATCCCCTTCCTTCTCCCAACTCCTTTCCTGGAAGACTCATGTCATTAATAGCAGTGGCCAAAAGCCCTCACAACCCTATGACAAACCTGGCAATGAACTCTGAATTCAGCTGAGCTGGTTTTCATATGACAAACAGTTTGTTGCTAGGGACATAATAACAACCATAATAATAGATAATACATGGAGATTTAAGATTTGCAAAGTGCTTTACACACATGATTTCACTTGATCCTCATAATAACTTGATCCTGTGAGATGCTGATGACTCCTAATTTACAGACAAGAAAACTGAGAAAAGGCTTGTTTAAGATCAAATGCAGTCTTGACAAAAGTTAGCAACTGATTAAATACGCGAAGCAAGAATTCCAAGACTCAGAAATAACTGCAAAACTATGAGCCCCTAGGGATTGGAAGAATGGTGACATCATTAACAGAGAAAAGAGAATTGAGTGGGATTAGAGACAAAGATAATGGATTTCCTTTGAAACATCTTAATTTTGAGGTATCTCGTTTATATGGAAGAGACGCAGAAGAATCATGGCACAGTGCAAGTAGTTTTGAACTGAGAATAAGAAGATTTTGGTTCTTCCCCTGGTTTTGCTACTAACTTCATGGGCAAGTCACCCAACCTCTCTGGAACTCTGTAAATAGAGGAAGTTAGATTAAATTATCTCTAAGAATTATTCTGGTTTTGATAGTCTAGGATTTTATGTAGCAGTTCAATAATATTCAGGAACTGATTATAAGCTTAGTATTATGTCCTGTACACTAAACTCTCTTTGATTAATGAAATCAGAACAGGTTATGGTAGATGTTAGTGATCTTTTCCCTTACACTCCCAAAGGGGGCCACAGTCTACTTCCATCCTTGTTTTTCCTGCTCCATGGATTGGGATTTGTCCATCCTGAGACTTTCCATGTAGTTGCTTTAATCAGAAGTGAAGGATGAAGAGTGAGGTGGAGCTGAACCATACCCACAGAAGTGGATCTTTTTCCCTTGAACTTCCCTTTCCCAGACTCCTCCATACATACCCACTTTTCTTCCCATTCTCTGCCTTTGCCATAAGATTCAACAGCATCTTGACAAACACATGATATTTTCCCTACCCCATCTTCCCAAAAGGAGAATCTGAGTGCTCTCTCTTCTAAAGGAAGAAGTGTTTCGCCTCTTTTTGGGAAGGGGAGACTAATAATAATAGTTTGCATTTGTGTAGTGCTTCAGTATGCAAGACGTGCTCATGTATATTATTTTATTTGATCTTCACAGCATCCTTCCATCCTCAAGAAATTAGCTTCATGATAGAACCAAGAGACCATTGTACACGGCAACAGCAAGATTGTAAGATGATCAATGCTGAAGGGCAGGCTCTTTTCAGTGATTCAGGCCAGTTCCGATGGGCTTGTGATGAAGAGAGCCATCTGCACGCGGAGAGACTGAGTGTGGGCCACAACAGAGCCTTTTCACTTTTTTATTGTTGTTTGCTTGCATTTTGCTTTCTCTCTCATTTTTTTTCCTTTTTAACCTGATTTTTCTTAGGCATTGTGCAGTTGCACATGTTTAACCTATATTGGATTACTTGCCATCTAGGGAAGGAGGTGAAAGAAGAGAGGAAAAAATTTTGGAACACAAGGTTTTGCAGGGGTAAATGTTGATATGTTTTGAAAATAAAAAACTTTAATAAAAAAAAAAACAGCTTCAGTCTCAGTTGGAACCTGAGGTAGGTAAATAAGGCAGTTATTCTTCTTGTTGTTTTTAAAGGTGAGGAGAGGAAAGTTCCAAAGCCAAGATGGCAGAGAGGACAAAGCTTGCCCCCTTCCTGCCTCAGCTTCCCGGGGATGTGATAACCTCTCCTCACGTTGATCTGCTCACTTTTCTCTTTCCCTTTCGATATGTCGAGGACTTTAATAGAGGTGTGTGCGCAGATGCACGAACACACACACACACACACACACACACACACACACACACACACACACACACACACCCTCCATACACTTTCATTTTCTTCAAGGAACATGGATCACTGAGTTGCAGAGAATCATTACTAGTAGTTGGTGTCTCTTGGGTGAAAATACACATGCATGCCTTTGTGCATCCACGTGCCCACTCACACTCACTCCCACGTGCGCGCGCGCACACACACACACACACACACACACACACACACACACACACACACACCACATTCCTTGTGGACAACAGGGCCTAGCGCCGACGAGGTCCTAGCTGCGGACACTAGGGGGCAGCACAAACCTAATTTTGTCCGGGAGACGGGCGAAGTCTAGGGGAAGCGGGTTGGAAAGCTACAAAAGTGTGAGGGTCCAGGACCGCACCAGTCGTGCGGAGAGCCTCCTCCTAAATCAGGGTGGGAGCGTGTTGACGCTGGCGTAAGAAAATGGGGGAGGGAGCGCTCCTCCAAGGGCTGCTGATGACTCACACATTGAGCAAGCTCTCTGCGTGTGTGGCGGTGTGTTGTGTCTGTGACTTGACGCTGATGTGCCTTTGCAAACGCAGCGCTGTGTGCGGAGTGTTTATGTTTCTATGTGTAGTTTGTGCCTCTGTGTATCTGTTGTTCCAAGGAGAGAGGGAGGCTTTCTCAAGCTCACGCAGCGGAGTGGATTTGAACTCATGCCTCTGGACGCTTTTTCTTTGCACTGGGCTCTTTCTGATCTCCCCCGATCGTTTTTGTCTATCCGATAGTGGCTAGCCCACGCTCTCCTCACCGAGCGAGGCCTTCTGTGCAATCAGCGGTCCCGCGGTTTTCAGAGAGATGGGTGTTGTGCGTGTGTTGGGGATCAAAAAAGTCTCCATCCCGACGGCTGCCCTGTTCTATAGCGCCCCCTCCTGGAGAAGCTGAGAGTCTGAAGGGTGGGGCTACGCCTAAACTAGGGTATAAGATGTATTTAACCCTTCCCTGACAGAAGCCAAGAGCTTGACCGGGGGTGCGGTGGGCGGGGAGTAAGGGAGAAACTTTCCCCAGTTTCTTATCGGAGCAAATCCCTGGAGACCAAGTTGGCGGCTTCCGCCCCTGGGGGCTGGCCGGGGGGAGGAAGAGGGCAGTCAGGAAACAGGGAAAGTGAGGACCCTTATTCTACCTGAGAGTCGAGAGAGGGCCATGAGTGTGCCCCCAGAGACCTGAAATTGGACTTCCAAAGGGGGATCCCCCCTTTTACACACACACACACCCACTTTCTTCCTCTTCCTCCTCTGGCACACTTTCTCTTCTCTGTTGTCGTCAGAGATCCAGGGAGGGACCCAAGACAAGCAGAGAAGCCGGAAACTGCAGGCAGAAGCCGCCGTGGCTGGTACTGAAGAGGAAGACCTGGGAAGAGTTGGGGGTTTTTAATCAAGGGGGGGTACCCTAACAAGGGAGGCCCCCCCAACTCGCTGGACAGAGTCACAAGCCCATGGGGCCTGGCAGTGTCCACTGAGAGAGGGAGAAGACACCAAAGGGGTTGCCAAAGGTGAGGGGGAGGGGAAGGATCTGATGAGGGGAGGGCTGGAGGCTATTCTTGGGGCTGATTTGCCCTCCACCCCAACTTGGGAACGGGGAGGTTAAATGGGGAGGAAGATTCTCAGATTCCCTGCCCCTAGGGAATGCCCTGGGGAAGGGGGGAGATACTAGGACTCTTAGGGACTATTTCAGTTAAGGGTGGTAGGATATTCTTTGATTTTAGAAAGCTTCTTACATCCTCCTTAGGTTTGTACCAGGGTTGGCGTCCCGAGTCTTTCTCCCCACCCCTTGAGGTAGTGCCTCTAGGCGTCATAGTGGTGGGAGGAAGGGGTACAAGGTTTCCTCCCCCCTTTCAGGGAATGGAGAGGGAGAGCAGTACCCTTACCAAAGAGAGTCGATGCCAAGAACAAGGGGAAGAGGCCCTGTCAAAGTTCTGACGCCCCTAACCCCAGCTCCCAGCCATGGGGGTGTGGTCAGGATGGAAATTTATGACTTAGAGGAAGGGCTTCAGACCTCATGGTTGGAGGGGGAGGAATTTCCCTAATTAATACAAATTCACTGCTTCCCCTTCCTATCTGTTTCTCTTCCCCCCTCCCCACCCCAACCTCTTGACTGCTGAAGGGACTGAGATTTCTCTGAACTCAGTTAACTCATCTGAGCTCCCCAAAACACCTTGACTCCTAGATATGGGTCCAAATCAGACTGTGGGGCTAATAGCTCTTTTGACCGATTCTAGAAACCTAGAGATGGGCCTAATTGGAGATAATCAACGGGCCGAGGTTCAAAATGCTTAATTTCCTTGCATGTTTGGGAAAGATAATAGGTCCCCTTGGTTTTTGAGGTGAGAATCTTCCCTTCTCTTTTTCCTGTTCAGGTGGAGAATTTGGAGTAGTTGGGGAGGGGGAGTAGTGAGCCCTCATTCATCGCTAGAATATCCTCTAATCAGTTTTTCTGAAAAGCTTCAGCTCAGAACCATAGAGATATACAAGGACCCAGGAGATTGGACTCAAAGGGAAAAAATCTTAATGAGGGAAAGTGTTAGCATTGGAAAGGGAGGGGTTAGGGAGATTTAATTCAGGATGATCTCCAGATGGAAAGACTCTTAGTAGGAATCCCTACAGTCACTTCACAGAAAGCTGAACAGAGAAGGGGGACTGAGATTTTTTTGGAGGATGGGGTTGAGAACCCTTAAGTAACAACTTTGACTTCATCATTTGGGGGTTTCCATTCTCCTCCTCCCACCCACCTGTGAGGTGGAAATCATGTCAGAAATATGAACTGAGAGGTCTGTGGGGAACTACTGACCTACACCCATTAATATTGCTTGCTCAGAAATTTTTGAGAGTGCACTTAATTTCTCCTTCTCCCTCTTCTTTTTATCTTGCCTTTTCTTCACCTCTACTCCTTGATTTTTAACTCTTTTCCTCTTCTTCAGCCCCCTTCTTCTACCTTTATTTCTTCTCCCTTCTTTCTTAACATTTTTCTCACATTTTTTCTCTATTATCTTTCCTTTTATCTTCTTTTCATTCTTTATCTTTTTCTTTGTCCCTCTATTTCTTTCTCTTCCTTTATCTTTTTCCTTTTCTATTTCCTTCTCCCATTCTTTTTCTCTATTCTCTTTTTATTTTTCTTTCCAAAAGATATTTCTTTCTCTCCTCTTTTCTCTTTCTCTAATTCTCTCCTAGATCTCCTCCTTTCCATCTTGCATTCTTCTCATCAGAACTATCCTCTTCATTCCCCTTTTTTCATTCATAGTCCCCTTGCTCCTACTGGCCAGAAATTTTAAAAAAAATTAATTTAATTAAACCATTCATTTTTCTCAGAAATTATATTATGAGGATGGGCAGGCAATCTGTGTTATAGTTTGAAAAATACCATCAGTAAAAGCTGATTGAAGAAAGAAGGTAAGTGGGTAAGGTGTAGGGACTCATGCCTCTGACTTAGAAATTATAGAGGGAAGGCATGTAAATAGAACAGAAAAAGAGATGTTGGGACTCAAGAGTTTCCTCCTCTAATAATGGTTTCAATTTTCCATTTCCAGGCCAACCTCCTAATCCTCAGACTATGTCTCTCTGGAGTCTAGTTGCCAAGATGCCCCCAGAAAAATTCCAGGGGCTATTTGTACAGTTTCCCCAACGACTAAGGCATCTCCTGGGGGATTGGCTGGAGAACCAACCCTGGTGAGTCTTGTATAACCCTCTTTCAGTTATCTCCCCTATGTCCTTGAAATTCTCATGCAGATTCCCTCCCTTCACCCCAGGTTCCCCAGATTTCTGAGGATGGATTTGCGAAAGTCCAACTGGAATTGTATAAATTGACAAGAGGGGAGGATTCTGTGAAGAAGGGAAATGCTGAGGCTATAGAGAGGAGGGTCAGTCCTGGTTGGGGAGTGAGGAGAAAAGGATTCAGGGATTACTGAGAGATTTGGAAACAAGGATAGTGGCAGCAGACAAAAGTACAGGAGGAGTTCTGGGGATAAAGAAGCAGGTGGGGGGACACATAGGATGAGGGGATGAATTGGAGATTTTGAAAGGGAGGTGAGTTAAACAGCTCTCACTTGGTGGGAAGTCATGGAGTGGGGTAGTAAGGAGCTCTGTTCAAAAGATTGTCCTCTCTCCTAGGGAGTTCCTAGGTGGCTCTGATGCCTTCTCCTGCCAGATAGCTAGCGCCTTGCTTTCCGAAACTGTCCAGCAGTTGAAGGCTGCAGCTGGAGAACAAGGAGAAGGAAGAACAACCATGCAGCACATCAATAACATAGAGGTGGGCCTCTCATAGAATTGGGACAGGGAGATATAAGACAAGGGGAAAAGGGAAGATATATTTATTTATGGTCTTTCTTTCTTTTTTGGTGTTTTTTTAATTTTCAAAACATATGCAAGGATAATTTTTCAACACTGACCCTTGAAAAACCTTATGTTCCAATTTTCTCCCCATCCCCTTCCCTTAGATGACAAGTAATCCAATATATGTTAAACATGGTAAAAACATTATGGAACAGATATTTATTAAGTACCTGTTATGTGCTTGGCATAATGCTAAAAAGTGCTTTACAATTATAACTTTATTTGCTCCTCACAACAATTCTGGGAGATAGGCCCTGTTATTATTTTGTTTTGTTTTTAATTTTTTTTGATAGGTCCTATTATTATCTCCACCCTACATTTGAGAAAACTGAGGCATATAGAGATTAATCACTTGCCTATAGTCCAAGGCTGGATTTGAACTCAAGTTTTCTTGACTACACTTTATTTGTGACATCTTGCTGCCTACATGCCACTTAACAAAGGCTAGGGACTGAAGGGCAGAAGTCTAAACATTTGACATTGAAGGATGGAATGCCAGTTACAGGTTTAATGCTTGAAATGGCATTAGTCACTACTGCCTAAAACAGGCAGTAAAAGTGTCTGTTTCTCTGGGACGTTTTAGTGGTGGGCTATGTGTATTTGGAACAGGATAGGGATGGAAGAGAATGACAAGAGTCCAGATCAGGTCCAACCAACCCTTCCTTACTGCCTCTGCAGAGTTTATACCAGAGAGACCCCCTGAAGCTGGTGGCCACTTTCCGGCAGATTTTACAAGGAGAGAAAGTAGCAGTCATGGAACAGGTATTGCAATCCCACTCCTTCAACTCAAGTGTCCTGAGCTTAGCTTCTAGAAATGGAAGGGAGTGGAAGAAAGTGTTGTCCTTCAACTCACCTCCAGGGTAAGAAACCCAGAGCCTTAGGACCAGCATGATTATAAATTGGCCTGGAAGCAGAGGAAGTTCCAAAGTCAGATTGAAGGAAGATGGCAAGGGAGGGATGGTTTGTGGGAAATACTACTGGGAGAAGAGGGTTAGAGGCTCGAGATGGAAGGTTTGAAAGGGGATTTTTGGAGCCCATTGCTCCCTTGTCCCATGGAAACTACAGCAAGAGCACCTGAATTCAGTAGAAAGGATGGCAAGTCAGATGTGGCAGGCCAAAGCAGAAGGCAGAGGTGTATGTCTCCAGAGCATGGAGAGGGGCTAAGAAAGGGAGAGAGGCAGTCACCTGAGGGTGGAGAAAATGAGTGCCGGGTCCTCCTGACATCCTGTTTTCTTACAGTTCCATCACCTTCCTCTTACTTTCCATTGGAAGCAAGAGGAGCTCAAGTTTAATATGGTGCTTCGAAGGCTGCAGCACCATGTGGGAGATATCAGAGCCCTTCGGGAGACCCTGCAGCAGGGAAGGGACCCAGGACAAGGTAAAGGGAAAGGTGCTAAGACCCCGAGGAGGTAAAAAGGGAAAAGCTCACCAGTGCCAGCTTCAGTCCCTGGGAGTCCTGACGGTGTGAGTGCAGGTGATAAGGACGGGGATGGCATCTCTCTTTTTGCCCCCCAATTCTAACTGATTCTAAATTCTTTATTCCATACCTCAGTCCCTCCAGCATGTCTACAGAACATGATAGAGAAACCAACCAATGGAACAAGTTCCAGTGAGGTAAATGAGGGCCTGAGGGGGTGGACAGTGAACTCACAATATGGCAGAAGGGGAGAAGGGAGTGGGACCTGGACTTCAAGCAGGAGCCAGATGATCACCTGCTCGGGGTATGGGATTGTATTATATGACTTCCTGCCAACCCTGGGCCTGACTGCCTCACAGTGAAGAAGACCTGATTAGTGCGGGAGCAGATAAAGAATGGGCTGGGTGAGGGATGCAGATGGTGACTAGGATGATGATGACATCGGTGTCTCCAAACCTTCTCCTGCCTCTCCCTACTCTAGTCATTGACAAGGTTACTGCAAGAGACGGTCCGGGAGCTGGAGGGGGCCCAAGCCCTGGTGCTGAAGAAGATCCAGATCTGGAAGCGGCAGCAGCAGCTGGCAGGGAACGGGGCACCCTTTGATGAGAGCCTTGCATCCCTTCAAGAGAGGTCAGAAGTGGCACGGGAAGGGCACTTGGATCGCGAGGTGGTGAGAGATGTGGGCAGAATTGAGGAGACTTGGGGGGGAAAGTCAGGTGGAGGAAGGCTGTGGAAAAAGTCATACTTGGATCTGTGAGCATTGGTTCAGGGGTTCTGCAAGAGACAAGGCAAAGCCAGAGGGGAGATCTGTCCCTCACCCCAGGGCCTTCCTCCCTGCCAATGGCAACTTTCTTGACTCCCAGAACAATTTCTCCTCTCACTCCGGACCCTGCCCTAGAGTCCCTGCTCTTTACCCCAGAGCTTCTTCCCCCTAGTCCTGAGCCCTTCTATACTGCCCCTACCCCCAGAACTTCTAACAATGACTCATTTTTTTCTGCCATTCCCCTAGGCTGGGAGCGGGAGAAAGCAAGGATCTAGAGTGGGGGGATGCACAAAAAGGGACTGGAGGGGAGAGATGGAGTTAGTCGATGGGGATCCAGCCCATGGCTGGAGCAGGGTGCTCAGAAGTGAGAACTCCTTGACACCCCTCCTGTCCCTGGCCCCAGGTGTGAGAATCTGGTGAACATTTATTCCCAACTGCAGCAGGAGGTGGGGGGGGCCGCTGGGGAGCTGGAGCCCAGTGTCCAGGCTGCACTGAACGGCCGGCTGGATGATGTCCTTCAGACTCTGGTTACCAGGTATTCACCATAGGCTCTCAGGATCCCCCATTCTGTCCCCTTCTTACTCCCGCTCAGCACAGCGCATCGTGCAGAGCAAACTCCAGGGGAGGAGGGGGGTATTTTGGATAGAGTCACCTCAAGGAGGATCTGGGTCCTATGGGGGAAACAAGCAGGGGAGTGGTGGTCAGGCCCACTCCCCCGCCTTAGTATCTCCTTGGCCCCTTTCCTACAGGTCCTTCCTGGTAGAGAAGCAGCCTCCCCAGGTGCTAAAGACACAGACCAAGTTCCAGGCTGGGGTTCGGTTTCTTCTGGGATTTCGGCTCCTGGGAACTCCAGCCAAGACACCCCTGGTCCGGGCAGATATGGTGACTGAGAAGCAGGCCAGGGAGCTGAATCATCCCCAGGGGTCAGGGGCCGGGGTGTAAGTGAAGGGATCGGGTTTGTGGGACTTCCCAGGAGAGGGGGGCTCCTGCGTGTGGTCTATCGAGGACTATGGAGGGATGGGGTGCCAGTTACAATGAGACTGGCTCCAGATGGGGAGATAAGGGACCTTCACTAATCACAAGGAGGAAGGACAGCTCTGTTCTGAAATAAAGGGCAAGGGCTTCTTTTAACTCACTGATTTTGGGAAATCTGGAAATGGGGACACAGATTTGAAATGGGAAAATTGGAAGTGGCTTGAGCCATCTGACCCAGACCAGAACCAGACCAAATATATTCTCATGTGTATAATCACTTTTCTCCTAAAACTCTACCTCTGCCTTCCTTAGGGAAAGCACCGGAGAAATCACCAACAACACGGTGCCTCTGGAGAACAGCATCCCAGGGAACTGCTGCTCTGCACTCTTTAAGAACTTGGTGAGGAGCTTGGTGGGAGGGGAGAGGGGGGCCAGGGAGAGGAAGGTCTTCCACGCAGTCCCTCCAGAGGGGCCCATCAGAGAGAGGGCTCAGGATACAGACACTTTGCAAGAGCTAATCCTACTCTTCCCTTCTTGCCTTAAATGCCCCCTTGCTATCTCAGTTACTGAAGAAGATCAAGCGCTGTGAACGGAAGGGCACAGAATCTGTAACAGAAGAGAAGTGCGCTGTCCTTTTTTCTACCAGTTTCACTCTAGGACCCAACAATCTCACTTTCCACCTTCAGGTAATTGCTGGGACATTCAACCCAGGGATCTTGGATAGTCTAGCCCTTGGTCTTCCTCCATTATTCATCATTTTGGCTTTCCCAAGACTCCCTTCTGCTCTTGTCTCCCTTCTACCAAGATGCCCATCTTCTCTGTGATTCTACCAGAAATATCAGCCCTGTCCCCCACTTTCTCTCCATCATGCCACTCTGTTCCCATCTGGGCCACATTAAAGAGATTGAAAGGGGTCAAAGGTCTCAGGAAATACCTTTCCCTCCCACCCCACCCCCAAAAAGACCACACCAGGGAAGGAAGCAATTGTTGGTTCAGTTATGACCTTCTCCACTAAGGAAGCTTTTCCCTCCATCTTACTTTTCTATCCAAGGCTCTATCCCTTCCCTTGGTTGTCATTGTCCATGGGAACCAGGACAATAATGCTAAAGCCACTATTCTATGGGACAATGCCTTCTCAGAGATGGTGAGTGAGGGTGTCTTGGGTCTGTGGGAGGGGCTGCAGGAATGGGTCAAGGGAGAATCAGAAACAGTGTGAACATAACATTTTCACTTTTTGTTATTTGCTTTCATTTTGTTTTCTTTCTCATTTTTTCCCTTTTTGATCTGATTTTTCCTGTGCAGCAAGATAACTGTATAAATATGTATACATATATTGCATTTAACATAGGTATTTTAATATGTTTAACATAAATTGGATTACTTGCCATCTAGGGGAGGGGGAGAAAGAGGAGGGGAAATTTGAACACAAGGTTTGTCAAGGGTCAATGTTGAAAAATTAGACATGCATATGCTTTTAAAATAAAAAGCTTTAATATTAATAATAAAAAAGAAAGAAACAGTGTGAGAGGGAGAGACACAGATAGAGAGACAGAGAAAGACAATGAGTGAGAGAGAGACACACACACAGAAAGACAGAGAAGGTAGAGGGAGGGAGGGGGAGGAGAAAGACAAAGTGGGGAGAGGGAGACAGAGAGACAGAGACAGACAGAAACAGATACAAAGAAAGAGACACGAAGAGACAGAGAGAAAGAAACAGAGAAACAGAAAGAGAAACAGAAAGCCAGAGAGACTGAGGAGGCAGAGCTTGGGAGCCCTTTCCCTGACTGATTCCTTTCTACCCTCCAATCTCGGCTCCCCAAGGACCGGATACCATTCATGGTGGCTGAGAGGGTACCCTGGGAGAAGATGTGTGAAACTTTAAACCTCAAATTCATGGCAGAGGTGGGGACAAGCCAGGGCCTGCTCCCTGAGCATTTCCTCTTTCTGGCCCAGAAGATTTTTAATGACAACAGTCTTAATATGGAAGCTTTCCAGAACCGCACTGTGTCATGGGCACAGTTCAACAAGGTCAGTCCCTTTCTCTCTTCTTAGATCCTTTTTCCAGGAACCTTGGGAAATACTAAATCTTTCAGACCAGCACCCTCTGAAGAGAATGTAAGGAAATCTACTATCCTCAGGCAATGGAAAGAATGCATGTAGGCAGTGGTCTTGGGTTCAAATCCTGATCCTTATTTTTAATACTTATATGCAAGTCATTCATCATCTTCCGTTTTCTTGCTTATAAGTGAGAGAAATTAAAGGAATGATCCTTTTCAACTCTAAGTCTGAGATCCTCTAAAGTATTAATAATGTAGAAAAATAAAATTTTATTAAAATAAATTTTAAAATAAGTATTAATAATGTAGACAAGAAATAAAAATGTGTTTGCCCCTGGCAGCTCTGTGATAGCCACAACCTTCCCAAATTTCCAATGCTTTTTGTCTCTCCCAAACCAGTTTTACTCCTGTCTATTTCAACCATCTTGGATGCCCTGACCAGATCCCCCCAAAGCACACTAGATTAAGGTCTTGAATTAATTGGTTTTGGAGTCCTTACTTATCAGCTTCATTAATGACTAGGCATCCAGTTAAATAGTATGGCTGGAAGTTACTCTAGATTTCTTTTAAAAAGTTTAGTAATAGTTTTATTGATGACTTTTTTTTTTACATCACAATCCTTTCTGGATACATACTTTCTCTCTTTCCCAATGATCCCTTCCTCATAATAAGGAAAAATGGTTAATTAAAACTAATACAGTGATGGATCTATCAATGTATATAGCATTCCACAGCCATAGATCTCAAGCTTTCTACAAAAAGGAGAAAGATATTTTTCTCATCTTTTCTCTAGGTCCAAGATTTATTTGACATGGGATTCTTAAGGTTGTGCTGGAAAGTCTGGGTTTTGGCAGGCGCCTCCTAGTTGGAAAAACTTGGAGTTTAGAACTATCCCAACTGATAGGCTACTATTTCAAGCCAAGTCTGGCCAAGTGTGAAAAAACTTATTATCAGAAGGTTAGCCACTACCGTTTTAGGTGTACAAAAACACACAAAGATGGAGTATATTAAGGCGTCTAGAAGGATTGCTATTTGCTTTGGTGAAGGACATGCCCACTTCAGTGAAAGCATAGACTTTTGAAATGTGAATGACTAGAATAAGAGAATGACCACTCTGATCTTTGGATTTGCAGATGGTTATAGGAGGAGCATCAGTTTAAAGATAAAGGTATCTTAGTCTTCTAGTCCAGTGATGTCAAACTCAAACAGAACTGGGATCACATAAGAATCCTGTATTGACTTAAAATCACTAATTAACATTTATCTATGTTTTATTGTATTTTTATTTATTTTTGTTAAATATTTCCCAATTATATTTTATTGTGGGAGTGTTTCTGGCCATGCTCTGTGGGAGGACTACATAGTTTGAAATTGAGATCCAATAGGGTTAAATAGCATGTCTAAAAGCATATAGCTACTTAATAGCAGAGATGGTATTTGAGGTGCTCAGATTCTTGCTCTAAGTTCCGCCCCTTTGTTTAAACTGACATGCTACCTCTTATTGAGACAAAGGAAGAAAAGATGTGATTTAAAATTATTTTGACCAATTGGGGAAATGCCACGCCTTTCCCTGCCTGGAAATCAGGATAATAATGCATACGTTTCCATAACTGGTTGGCAAATAAGCTTCTTCATAATAACCCTGTGAAGCAGATAGTAATAACTTTCATTGGGGATGAATGTAGAATCCTCCCCATCCCCACTCTATTCTTTCACTGAGGGTCAGAAACCAAAAAATGCACTAAGGATTCAGCAAGCATAAAAGAGAAAGATCTCAAGTTCCTAGCTGTCCACAAGCTGAAAATAAGACAATTTATATTGTGTCCTTGTACAAGAAAAGTCAACTCATAAGATATATTAAAAAGAATCCACAACCCTTCTGTGGACCTTACTGGGTCAAGATTCTGGAAGACATCATTCCTTTGGTTTCTGCTGCAGCCAGACCTCATATCAAGGCATCTGATTGATTTGGATGATAATTTTTAATAGGGATATGCTGGAGTAACTGTAGCACGACTGGAGATGAAACAAAAGGAAAATGAAAAGTATGGAAGACAGATCAGACAAGGAAAAGTGAAAGGAAGCGAGATTGTTCAACCTGGAGAAAGAAAAGCACAGGGAAAATCCACTGATCAATTGTTCATAGAATAATATTGAGAACTGTGGGACTTTAGTGCACTTAGGTTATGTCCTTCAGGGGATGAAGAAACCAAAGCCCAGAATAGAGTGGTTTCTTACTATATAAGGGACATATGGGTACCAGAGAGCACAGCAAGCCGTATAACAATGATTTCTTAACCTCATGTTTTCTCTCTATATTATGTTTTCCTTAAGGGCAAGGAGTCCCCAGCACTTAGTGCAATGCCCAGTACATAGCAAATGCTTAATAAAATGCTTGTTGATGGACTGAAGGTGAAATGGATTTAAAGTAAAGCAGGAAACAAATTTGTTGTGCTTTAAATTGTTGTTCAGTTGTGTCCTACTCTGTGACACTATTTGGGGTTTTCTCCGTAGAGATACTGGAGTGGTTTGCCATTTCCTTCTCCAGCTCATTTTACAAGTGAGGAAACTAAGGCCCACAGGGTTAAGTGACTTGCCTACGGTTACACAGCTAGTGTCTGAGGCTGAATTTGAACTCAGATCTTCTGTCTGCAGGCCCTTCTGTTTCCACTGCCAAAGAGCCTGTATTTTTGTATGATTGTCCACTCTTGTGCTATGCTTTTTGCCTTCTGACTGTGCTCAGACTGGGCCCGAATTCTGTGCCTTCATTCTCACTCTCTTCCTCTCTCTGCCTCTTCTTCTCCCCTCCCCTCCCCCCCCCCCCCCATCATTTCCCCTAGGAGATCCTCCTTGGCCGTGGATTCACATTCTGGCAGTGGTTTGATGGCGTCCTGGATCTCACCAAGCGTTGCCTGCGCAGCTACTGGTCCGACAGGTGTGTTGCTCCTGGTCGATGGCATTCCAGAATCCCTTTCTTCTGAGCTTCCTTCTTTCCTGGGATCCCCAGTTCCCCCCAGCTTCTGATCGTTCTTCTCCATCCCCTGGTCCCCAGGCTAATTATTGGCTTCATCAGCAAACAGTATGTCAACAACCTGCTCCATGGTGAACCAGACGGTACTTTTCTCCTTCGATTCAGTGACTCGGAGATTGGGGGCATTACCATTGCACACATCATTCGGGCCCAAGATGGTAACGTTACCTCAGATTCCCTGCCTGGCCACATAGAATTCCTTCCTGGCCAGAGGCTTTCCATGTAAAGAAACCCCCCTATGATTCTGCTATTCCTGCTGTTTCATGGATCTCTTTAACCTTGAGTAGTCCCCCATCTCCTCCTCTGCTCTCTGTAAAAATGAGCCACATGGCTCTCAATCCTTCAAAGCCCCCTCACCTCTCCCAGGACATTACCACCAAACCCAGGGCCTTGTCCCCCAAATCTTCCCAAGGTGCTCCTAAAGGAGCAAAAATCAAGGAGCCCCTCTCTCTCCCTTTGGGACTATTCACACCTATGTCATAGGGCCTGGTTTCCATTCTCTGTGTGTACTTTAACAATATAAACTCAGAAATGTCGGGATTCGAGACACCTGAGTCACCCTCCTCTTGACTTCATGATCTGAGTTAGGGATCTTTAATAGGAGCAAGAATTAGTAGAGAAGGTCTGGATTGAAGGGACTTAAAGTCTTTCTTCTCATCCTAGGTACGCCACAGATTGAAAACATCCAACCATTCTCTGCAAAGGATCTATCCATTAGATCTTTAGGGGACCGGATTCGTGACCTAGCTCAGCTTAAGAACCTCTACCCAAAGAAACCAAAAGATGAGGCCTTTCGGAGCCACTACAAGCGTAAGCTAGAATGCTTTTCCTTTCCTTCCCACACACATAAATAGTCGTACACTTTCTACTCTTTCCTTCCTACTATCCTATAGTATATATGTGTGTATGTGTGTGTGTGTGTATACATATATATGTATTGTGTATATGTGGTCATATAGACATATTTTATATACACATATGTATGTACATATTTTCATATACATATATGTACATATTTTCATATACATATATGTTTATATTTTTCATATACATATATATATACTATAAGATAGTAAAATAGTAATAGATATATGAACTTTTATATACTATATCTAAATTTAGAATAATAGGAAGGAATAAAAAGATGTGTGTGTGTCTTCTACATTTCCTATTTCTTAGCTACCTACTTCTAGCTCCTTACCTACTGTTTATTTTCCTGTCTTAACCCCTCATCTCCATCTCCTCTCATCTGCTTGTGAATTACCTACACTGCCATCACCCTAATTTCCCATCCTCTCTTACCATTCCCCTTTACTTCTTTCTCTCTTACCCTATCTTTGTAGCCTCTGTTTCTTTAGTCTCCTTATCCTCCTCCCCAATTTTCTCCCATCTCCCAATTCTCCTGTATTCTAGGCCCATCTTATCCTGCCAGGCTTTTTCCTGATTTTCCAATCTCTTCTCTTTTCTCCTTCCACTGTAGCGGAACAGATGGGCAAGGACGGCAGGGGATATGTCCCAGCTACTATCAAAATGACTGTTGAGCGGTGAGTAGGGTAAGAAAGGGACCAGAATCCAGGTCTGTGATACCCACACATTTTCACATATTTGTCTCCCTGTATTCATTCAGGGACCAGCCACTACCTATTCTGGAGAGCCAGATGCCTGCCATGATGTCCACCTATGACCTTCAACCCAGTCCTGAGCCATTTACTACACAGTTCGTATCAGAAAGGGTGTAAGCATTTCTTTGGATAGTATGGGGAAAATAATCGACAACTAACATTGACAACATTGACACTATGCTTTAAGGTCTATAAAACATTTTCCTACAAGTAACTTATGAAACAGAAAATGGATTATTATCCCCATTTTACAAATGAGGGATCAGAAACCCAGAATGCATTAAATGATCTGTCCATGATCACAAACTAGTTACAGTTGGGAGCCTGGGTTCTGGGCAGATTTCCTGACACTAAGCCCAACTATCTTTCCACCACATTATTGCCTCTATGAAGACAAGCAATTGGCTCATGGGAATAATTTATTGGTATGAAGAGCCTGAGGAGCTAATAATGACTACTTTTGTTAAGGGGAGAAAGTGGGTATATATGGGGGGAGGGTGTCTGTATGTTAATATCTGACTAGGTTCCTCAGTTTTTCTTTCAATGCAATGGATGCACTCTGCCCTGGAGGGATAATAACTGGATCATGGAGATGGACTATGATTCAGATGACCTTTCTATCCCTCAGTTCCAGGACCCCAGTATTCCCAGGACACCCTGTACAGTCTCAGTTTCATGTACAGCCACTGGAGGAGTCCCATGAAATGCTGACTAACTTCCAAGAGTAAGTCTAACCCATCTAAGAGAAGTTACTTGATCATGTCCAATGGGGAATAGAAGATTCTGATTTTTTTTTTTTTTATCATCAAGATCTACTATAGCTAGGCATGATGGGGCATGCTAATGGGACACTAGGGCTGGTGGATTGCTTGAGTTTGAGAGTTCTAAACTACACTAGGAATAGCTAATTAGATGTCCTCACTAAGTCTGGAACCAATACGGTTGGAGTTAGGTTGGGGAGAAGTTGGGGAATAGACATCAAGCCACCTAAAGAGGGTAAGCCAGCCCAGGTAAAAAACAACAAATTAAATCTCCAGCATTCTGGAGGGGGCCCTTAAGTGATCCCTATATTTCTAGTCTGAGAAAGATAGGGAGACCCAGTCTCAAAAATAAAACAAAATTAAAAAGGATCTACTATTGGAATAGGGGAATGGAGGCAAGAACTAGAAAACTATTTTGCTATTTATTCTCCAGGCCCCAGGCTCCTCTTTGTTCTCTGGCCTCTTGTAACATCTATTGCTCATGTAACTGATTACATAAGGCTTTGGGATGCATCTTTTATTATGTTCACTTTTAATTTTTCATCAGTATCCTTATCTTCTCTCCTCTAATAGAATGAAAACTCCATTAAAGAAGGAAGTGTATCTTCTCTTTTTAAAATCTCATGGAACCTATACCTAGCATAGTCCTATGCATTTAGTAGCTACTCAATATCCATTGATTAAGATTTTGGGGAGGATAAAATTGTGAAAATCATAGTAGATTAGACCTGAAAGAGACCTTGAGAGATCATCCAGTCCTTTTGCAGTTAGCTATTCATGGGATCATTGGACTGAGGATTACAGGGCTTTTGGAGACATCTAGTCCAATGCCTTTTATCTGGAATGTGAAGGAACTGAGGTCTAGAGAAGATGAATAATTTGATAAATGTCACAGGGGATGATAGAATTAGATCAAAATGGCAGATTCCAAATCCAGTGCCTCTTCTGCTACACATCTTCCTTCCTACTCTCTTCCCTTCTTTAATAGTGTCCTCCCCTTTTCTCAGACCACCTTCTGCTTGCAGATCTTCCCTACAAGTGGATCTGATGCCTCCTAGAATGAGTCAACTGAACATGTCTTTTGAACAAGCACATCCTCAGTAAGTAATAGAATTGTTGTGCGAACTACTTCCCTCTCCCCAATCCTCTGCTCATTGCTCAATGCTGACATTACTACAGTGACTTAAATCTCTCTGAGCCTGTTTCCTGATTTGTAAATTAAGGGTTGGATTAGATGACCTTTCCAGATAACTAGGGTTAAAGTTTAACTAACCAGCTCTAACTCTCTGATCATGTGATCTTCAGGGACAAATACACTAGAATCCCCCTCTTTTCAACTTGAGCAAGAACATCTTATCCCCCAAAACCAGATCCTTATTTGCTTCCTTCTGTATCACCAAAGGGTTCTGATTCCACCCAGGGATCCAGCAATCCACAACCCTAACTCCATGGTCTGCTCAGATGTGACCATGAGGGAAGAAGAAGGGCTAGGGCAACATGTCTTTCCTTTAGAAAACTGGTGAGTATGGAGGATGGGGAAGAAGGGTTAGTGATGGAGGCACAGTTGTGAAAGGGGCAGGAAGTAGATGGAAAAGAGGAGGGAGAACTACAGCTAAGAGATGAGAGGAGTGAACTTTCCCTTAATACAACTGCATTTCTTGATTGTTCTTCCATAAGGAGTGAAGACATCCCTGTCTTGTTGCCCCCAACTGATCAGGACCTGACCAAGCTTCTCCTGGAGGGGCAATTGGAAGAAGTGCCAGGGCCCCTGCCAATCCCGTCCCTTATGTCCACCTCTCACTACGGGCAGCCTGCTTTGACACCTTCTTCCCATCTAGACCTAAGCACCAATCCCAGCTGGGGACCCTAGAGGCAATGGGGGTTCTGGGAGATCCTTTCTCTTCTTAGCCTTTGAGACTTCCCCAGGTTCTCACCAACCTTTGGAGATGGAACCTGCTCTGGTCTGGAGTTCTGTCCATGATTTCTGCACCTTCCCCAGCCACCCTTCCTAGGACTATCATAATGAGCAGTCCCCTGTCCTTCAGCTGATAGACCCACCGTCCATCAGAGTAAAAGGGCTTTGTCAGGAGTCTGCTGAGAGCACTGCAGATCTTCTCCTACTCTCCCACACTGCCTCTCCTGAATGGGAAGGGAAGGTTGGTCTACAAACCAAAAGTCCAAACACGCCAGCACATGCCAGTCTTGGCAGGAGGCACAAGCATTCCTCATGAAAAGGTGTAGCAGGTGAGGGTGGGGGAAGGGCACAGGTGTGAGGGCACAGAGAATGGTCCCTCCTGCAATTTGTGGACGAAGGATCCACGTGCAGAAACACAGAGACACGATCACATATTTGCACTGTTGTCTGGGGCTGAAGTGACGAGCTGGAAGGAGCTAGCTCAAGATATTCTGGTGATATTGAGGTAGGGGATGGAGAGAAGAGGAAAAGGGGTCTGTTCAGTTGGTTTCTGGTATGGGTTTCACCCAGATTTCAAAAATGAAAGAACACCTTGTAGACAGAGGCTTTGCGTCTACACAAGTAAAATTATGTGGATGACTTTTCATGTACGATAGCACAAGAGCAGGCCTGTTTTTGCATGTTGTAACTTTTTTTTCACAAATGCAAGAGCTTGTTGTGACTATAAAATTATAAATGTTTCTTTCTCTTTTTGCATCTGTGTGCATATGTGGCTTTTGCTAACTCAGCAAACCCCAAGCCCTAGAGATCTCTGGTGGGTGAGAATAGTTGGGTTTTTTTCCTTCATATCACAGTAGTTCAGTCTAAAAGAAAAACTCTTCAGAGTATTTGACCAGGGTAGCTTTGCTAGGGAGTGTTGGACTGAGTTTGAGTACCACCTCACAGACCCACTGGTCACATGACCCCTGGGCAAGTTAAACTTATTCTCATTTTCCTCATCCACAAAATGGGGAGAATGGCCCATACCTTCCAGCCAAGGCCGCCTCAAGTAGGCTGTTGGGATTATCTGCTCAATTCGTGTTTAAAAATTCCACTTGCAACCCAGACAGGAAGCAAGGGCCCCTTCTAATTTTCCCCTCAAATACCAAACCCCACCCCAGATTCTTCCCAATGCAAGCCACCCCCACCCTCTGGGTCATGAATCCTAAGCCATAAAATAAATTTTATTCCAAAATAACAAAATAAATAATCTACTGTACACGGTGTGAAAGGACAGATGTTCTAACTGCTAGACAGACGCTGTAGTTCAGTCCCAGGGTGGGGGACATCCTGAATCCAACCTAGGGAAGGGCTGGTTTTTACAGGGGAGCCCACTCCACCCCCAGCTGAGTGAGGGGGAGGAGCGATGACTGATGATCTTTTTTTTTTTTTGAGGGGGTGGAAGTAAACTGCAGCGTTTGTTAAATTAAAGAAACAAAACTAGAAGCACAAACATGGGGAGGAGGGAGGTAAGTTGGAGGGAAAGCCGGGGTTCTCAGGGCTCCCCCACTTGCACTGAGAAAAGTTTTCATTCTGAGCTTCTGGATTCTCCCAGAATGGCTGCAACATTTCTCCTAAATCCAAACTATTTACCTGTTGATACAGGGGTTCATAACTAGAATGTGTATGAGAGACTGAGGGAGGAAGAACCCCGGAATGTCCAGGAGAGGCGTTTGAGAGGCAGAGTTCCCACGGAATCCCCTTCCCTCTAAGCCAAGGGGCAGAGTCTGCCCTCATTGTGGCTGCCTTATTGCTTAATGCCCCATTTGTCCGATGCCCATGGAGCAGGGGAGGCAGGTGGGGGGGGGCGGTCTGTGGAGGAGAGGGAAGTGAGAGTCCAGGGTCTGTAGGAGGCAGAGGTCCAGGGGTTCCTGTCCACGTTAGAGGTCCCTCACTGCCGGCTGGCTTCAGCCTCCACCTTTACACTGGCCCTTCTGCCCTCGACCAGGGCTGGGTGGGTCCCCGGGGCAGGACACCGCTCCAACAAGCCCTCTTCAAACTCTGCAGGGAGATGAGGCAGGTTAGGAAGGGGCACGGCGGGGCGTAAAGACTAGTTCCAACACAGAATCCCCGAAGAACAGAAAAAAACCCAAGGAAGAGCTCGGCTCCCTCCCGAGCCATTCCTAGCCCCACACTGTGCAAGGCTCCCTGGCCCTAAGTCTTTCTCTTGGCTCTGGGTGTCCTGCTGCTGTATTGCTGGAATTTCTGGTTCTAGCAGGAGCTGCGGGGGCGAGCTGGCTCTGACCTCTCCTCCTCTCCCTCCCCCTCCTTCTCTGGGCCTCTTAGGCTCAAACCACTTCTGCTCCCCCTCTCTCCCCCAGCCCGAGTTTCTGGGAATCCTGTGGGGGGGTGAGAAAGGCGGCCAAAGAGCCACAGGAAGCACCTCCCAACTCCTCCCCCAGGCCTAAGCCCCCCCAGTCTCCGCCCCCGTTTCCCACCCACACACCATTTAAAAATACTGAGCTAGGGTTGGTGGTTTCACCTACTGCGTCACTCTCAGCCTAGCAGCTGCCCCCACCCTTTCCCCCCCACTCCCCTACATTGCACCTCCCTGCTTGGCTTTTCCACACCCATCCCTGCCTCCATCTCCCCTAAACACAACTCTGCTCCCCATTTCCAAAACAGCTTTTACTATGCTCCCCCTATGGTTACAGCCTCATTCCCAAGTTGTTTTTCTGCCCACCCCTCGGTGAATTCTCCATATCCCCACCTATTCTCCATTCCCCAACTCGTAGGCTAATCAGACATAAAAATGTAGGTTCCTGAAGGAGACCCACAACTCTACGGTCCCTCCATGTGAACCTGCCCTCCCAGGGCCCTCGAGTGGCTCCCATCCTCTCAGAACACGCCTCTGGCTGCAGTGCTCTCCCTCCCCAAGCCTGAGGCCTAAGGAGCAGGGCCAGCTGTCTCACCTGCGAGGGGTGGCTTCGCAGGCAGACAAGGGCTGAGTCTGCCCACGCGGTCGTGGGAGACAAGGCGGGCAAGCCGCAGCCCCTCGTCCATCAGAGTCTGCTGCAGGATGTGGCGGCTCCACAACCCATGGGCGGGCAGTGCCAGGGGCAGGTCAGCAGGGGGAGGCGTCAGCCTTGGGCACCCCACAGCTGTGGGCATGGGGCACTGGTCAGACATATTGTGATGGCAACATGGAATATAGACTCCCCGAGATCCACTCAGCCTGCCCCGGGGTCTCCTCCAGTCCCTCAGTTAGTCACACAAAGGGATGATCCCCAAGCTACTCCTGCTGTTTCCAGAGACCAACTGACCGGTGAATGAAGTGCCCACAATATGCCAGATTCCTTCTCTATTCATCCACTCCTTGTTGGGCAAGAGTTAAATGACTGAATATTCAGGGATTCTACTGCCACCCCCTTATCAAGGAAGGGGCAATGCTCTGTAATTCCACAAAGAACCCCTGATGACCCCCCCCTTCAGAGGGCCGCTCTGTGCTGCCAACACCTCCGCTTACCTTGTAAGTGCCCGTCCAGACTCTCTCCAGATAGGCTGGCACTATCCTCCTCCAAGCTGGGGCGGTACAGTGGGCCATAGGACTCGGGCCCCGGAGGGGGCTGGAGAATTTCAGAGTGACTCTGCTCCCCAACCTGCAGGCAACCCAAATGGAAGAATGAACAATGGGGGGCAGGGATGACCCCATGGCCCTGTGGGGATAAAGGTCTGGGGTCCACCTCAATGCCAGCCCCTTGTTTCCCCAGAGAAACCTACCTCCTGCTTCAGTTTCTTCAGTGGTGGCCCCCCCATCTCTTCTGTGTGCAACCTGCGGGGGAAGAGGGCTGGGTAAGAAGGGCAGGGAAGAAGAATGTTGGGGAGACGGGAGCAAGTTCTAGGCTGGGGTCCATTAAATGAGCCTGTTAGGAGGGCACAGCTCTGCTACTACTGTTACCGGGTCTAATTCACTATAAGTGGTCTTTCTCTCATTCTGGCTGGAGAGGGGGTGGGGAGGGGGAAGAGAGGGAAGACCTCAGTGTACTTTATGGTCAGAGGCTGGTTTGATTTGGGACTCCTCTGGACAGTATCCCTAATGCTATCCTGGAGTAAGAACAGGGGATCCAGCTCAGTAGGAATGCTGAAGAGGGGATCTGCTTCTTAGATTGAAGGTTTGGGGGAAAGGGGTCTCACCTGGAACCCTTGAGAGAGGAGAGGTAGGTACTCTCCCGGGCCACTTGACGAGACAGAGAAAAGAGCTCTACTCTCCGGAGTAGGAGTGTGTTGTCCCTCATGCAGAACTGGGCAGCTGCCTCATTGATGGTCAACTGCAAGGAGTGGGGGAGCAAAGGGGTCAGGGAACAGAGTTGGTTCTGAGAAAACTGGCACTCCATCACTGGGCACAGAGATTCAAACCAGTTAAACCATGGTTCGACATGGGATTTCTTTTACTTTTCTCTCTTTTCCCAACTCTCTGCCTGGAACCGGAACTGCAGCCCAGGGGTAAGACAGGGGAAGTTTGAGGGGCAAAGGACAGCCTCAGGGCGGGGTTTCAACCTGTTGCTTCCTGGAAACGAAGGCCCTCCCCAACAATTATGGGAGTTTGGGTGGCCCTGGGACATGCTTGGCAACAAGCAATGTATTCTCTTTTACACCAAACTTTCCCCTTCTGGTGGAGACGAGGGCTTCTGTCATGCCAGGTGTGGGAGCCAAGAACAGGAAGGAATACGAAGAATCTTATGCACTGAAGGAGGTCTGGGTAGGACTACAGCAGGGGCGTGGTGGGGGAGGCGTGAGCTGCGAGGGGGACCCTGAGGTCCTTACCTCATGTAGGCTGAGCTGCTTGCCTTCCCTGCGCTTGGAATCAAAGCGTCCATAGATAATGCTGTACTTTCTGATTTCTTCCTCTTTGTGACTGTCATTGTCATCCATTTCAAAGATGTGCCCGACGCTTCGAGCGAGCTTCTTGTTCAGCTTGAGGAGGGATGTCACCTCCCCGGCATCTCCCCGGGGGAAGCTCCGGATGAGCCGCTCCACGCTCTCGATCACCATTCGGACCATCTCTGGCTCGAGTCGGTCCGAACCACCTCCCACCGCACCGGCCCCCGACCCTTCCGAGACCCCTCCCCCAGCAGGTGGGGAGAAAGGAGGCGAGCTGGCCTCTTCCTCTCCACCAGCACCAACGTCCGACTCAGGAGTGCTCCCGCCAGCCCAGACGCGGGGATCTCCGCCTCCCTGGCCCCCGGGCAAGGGAGAGAGCTTCTCTCCCAGTTCTAGGGGACTCTTGGGACTGAAGCTTCTGGCACTGCCTGCCTTGTCTCCTGGGCTTCCGTGTCCATTGCTCATGCTTCCTTTTCGACCCCCTGCTGTCTCGGAGATCTTAAAGAGAGGGATGCTGGAAACGGGCACAGCGGGTACAGGCTGACTGAAGAGCCCCGGGTTAGTGGCCCACTCCCTTAAGGCCTTCTGCAGGCGGCGGACATGGAGCGGCTTGGTGGCCATGCCCACCAAGGCCATGATCTCCAGGAACTCTTCTTCTCCCGCCTCACACAGCTGCTGAACGTCGTCCCCTCCCTGCTGGATGAAGGTCTCGTAGTAGGACAAGAGGTTGGCGCGCTGCAGGACCCGATACAGCTGCAGCTCCCCCAGGGTCCGGGGAAGGGCCATGGTTGGAGCACTGGGCCTAGGGGGGAACAGAGGAGGAAGAAGTCAGGGAAGCTCCCTCGGTCTGCACCAAGCCCTGGAACCACGTTTCCTCCTAATGAACCCGGAGTTTCTACCCTCCTTGTAAGGTTTGTTCACCTGCTCAAGCTGATGAAGACTCTAAGGAGACCTGGGGAAGTGAGAGCTACCCCGAAGGAGAGAAGCCTACACCACGGTGAACTTGCATCGATTAACAAGCATTTATTAAGCACCAACCATGTGCCAGGCTCAGCTGTGTGTCTGTCATGTAGTGCCGGTGACCTCACCGGGACCAAAGGCCCCCGTCCTCATCCTCTGTTTCCACTCATCTTGCTTTTCCCTCGTCCTGGCGTCGGAAACCCATGCCAGTTAGTCCCGTGCCAGTTAGCATGGCCAAACACTCCTCCCTCCCTGACACTCCACAAGCCTCTCCTACTGAGTGCCCAGTAACAGCCTAACTCCACTCTGCACCCCACGGGACACCTCTCTTCTCCCCAGGGCGTGCCAGGAAGCCCCTCTCCACTCCCAGTCCACTCCTCAGTGGACTTCAAGAAGAGCTCCCGGGAAACAGGACCTCCCCCAGCCCCAGTTCCCTGAAAGCTGAGCTGAAAGGGGTGTGGTTCCTCCCTTACCCACCCAAGCAGCACCTCCCTTCCCCCACCAGCAACTTCCAAAGCCTCGACCACCTGTCCACAGAGCTCCTTCACTGTGCCCCCCACCCCATATTTGTAGTGACCTTTTCCCACCCCCCTTATATCTCCCAAGGCCTCCCAGTGCCCTGGTGCCAAGGGAGAGGAGGGCAGGGGTGTATTCATTGTTCACTTCAGGAGCTGTTCTGCCCACGCACACTTCCACAGTGGCTGAGTGTGTGGGTGCAAACGCCCCTGGGGCCCCCACCTCCTACCTCCCACTCCTTCCCTATTCCCATCCACCTCTGCAGAAAGGGGGGGCCGTGAATGATGGAGGGGCTGGAGTAGAGGTCCCTTGCAGTCAAGCTGAGTACAAAACCCCCAAATTAAAGGAAATTAATGCAGCCCCTCTCTGACCTAAGAGAGCCCTATGTTCTCTTCTCTCCAAGAGGTCCGCTCTGAAAAGCAGCTGAAAAGCCTGTTTTTCTCTTGCCGGTCCTAAAGCTAAACCAGTGGGGGGCCCCGAGGCCAAGCGTAAGCGATGGGAATCGCCCTACGGATGGAGCTTCCTCGTTCCAGATAGCTCCCACCTTGCCAAACCGTGCCCGGGGCAGAACATGAAGGACTTGGGCTCAGCACTGACCGAGTCCTGGGCCTCCTTTTCTATGGACTCTGTGGACACCCCCACCCTTTTTCTCCTCACCTTCGTCCCACTCTCTCGACTCTGTTTTCCTGCTGAGCTCCCCATGCCCGGTCCCCTCACAGAATAATTTCACTGCCGGCCCGGCCCGGCCCAGCCCACTTCTCCCCACTCACTTGGCTCGGGGTTGCGGGGTCCGGCGGGCGCTGTCCCCTCCGCCCGGCGGCTGCTCAGCTGTAGGGGAGGGCGCCCTGTGCATGGACGGTGGGAGACCCTCCGGGGTACCCTTCGCGATTTCCAGTATTCCTTACTCTGTTTCAGGAACTCGGTGCCCAATGCCTGGTGCCTGGTGCCCAGGGCTCCGTGTAGTGTCCGCCGCCGGCCCGGCTGCGCCCCTGCCTCCACGTCTCCTCTTTCTGTGGCTGTGTCTCGGTGCCTCTGCCCCCCTCTCCGGCTGCGCTTGCCGCCTCCTCCCCCGCAGGACGCACGGGGGAGCGGGCCCGGCGCTGCGCTGGTTGCCGGGCGGGCTGGGG
Source organism: Antechinus flavipes (assembly GCF_016432865.1). NCBI lineage: Eukaryota > Metazoa > Chordata > Mammalia > Dasyuromorphia > Dasyuridae > Antechinus > Antechinus flavipes. Next base: position 218,218,380 of record NC_067402.1, read on the forward strand.
GCGTGGGCAAAGCTGGAGGCGGTGGGCGGGCGCCGGGACCTCAGCCCGGGAGAGAGAACGGAGAAAGACTGGCCGAGCCAGGAGGAAGTTAGAGGGGGGTGGGGAAAAAGAGTAGGCGGTGGAAAGACAGAGGCGGGGGCGGGGGCGGATGCGGAGGCGGATGCGGGGGCGGGATAGGGGCGGGGTTCTGGGGCTGGGGCACGGAGTGGGGGACTAGGTGACCCAAGCCAGGCTGGAGAGGGCGGGCTAAGACCTCAAGGGCGGGGCTAGGATCTTTCTCTGCTGCCCACTCCGGATGCAAAACCCGCCCTCTCTCCGCCCTCGCTCCCACGTGAGTGCCCAAGCAGGCATCTATCCCTGCCCCCCCACTCCAGCTTCCCAGACCCTGCCAACCTGGGAATGGAGTTCCACTACCACGCACAGGTACGCACAGACACAGCTACACAAACACAACCACACATAGAGACACATACAGAGTCACATCAGCTCCCTACAATCCAGGCCCCTTGGTTTCTAGGCCTTCTAGACTTAGTGGAACGATCGGGAAGGATGGAGAGAGGGACTCGCCGTGTACGTGAGATGGTATTTCTGGAAAGAGTGCCCTGAGAGTATCTTTGACTGGAAATTTATCTGGTCATTTATCTCTTTACCTCTCCTACCTTTGCAATGGAAAGCGTTCTGATTTTAAATTAAAGTCCTTAGTTCGAATCTTCCCTCTGCCACTTCTGGCCGTATGACCTTGGTCAACCTCCCTAACCTCTGGGGATCTCAGTTTCCTTCTCTATTTAAAAAAAAAAAAAAAAAAGCCTAATTTTCTCAACTATTAAAAGACCCAAAACCTAGCAGGTTTAAGGAAACAACTGCCATGTTTTCCTTCCAGGTTTGAATCTATGATATTATTATCCCCGAAACCAGAAGGTAACTTTAGAGCTTAAAAATTCTCTCGTCACCCTTAGAGATGCTCCTAACTATATACAACCTCACCCTGTCATTCTTTCTTAGAGGTTTCCAGTGATATTTGATAGGATACAGTGGTAGGAATCGGTAGCGAGTGTACTGATAATTCTAGGATCCACCAAATAAATGTATTTACTTTTTCTAACGGATACCATTTGCTACTTCATAGGGTTAATGACTTGTCTGCTACTGTGAATCTCTGAGCTCCTGCCTGGATTGTAGGAACACCTCGGAGAGTAAATTGGAGTCCCTCCCCAGACCATCTTCCTTTTTATTCTTCGCTTTTGCTTATTTTCCTTGGGGCAAATTTCAGTATCCTGAAGGATACTAAGAACTAAGGCTTTCCACTGAGGGCATCTAAGGGTCCTTTAAATGAAGAGAGCTCTGTGACAGAAAATAGTTATATACCAGAAAATAATATATGAACTTTCCTATATGGGATAGTCTATAGGAGAATTCTAGGGGTGGAGCAATCTCAAAGAACTGCTTTTATCTAGCTAGTCTTCTCTACCCCCTAACCCCCCTCCTCCCCCATTTCTCTTAGCTCCATATGGTTTTCATTACACTCACTCCCACGTCTGGAAAGGGGAGGAGGGAAGGGGCTACAGCACCCCATCCCACTTCTCAGGACCCGAAGATAATGGGGCGGGGGGGGGGACAATATGGGAGAAGAGCAGAGGCAAGCAAGCAGGAGAGGAATGCCTTTTCTCCAGCCTCAAAGCCCCCAGACTCTAATTCCACATTTCCCAGTTCTAAATAGCCCCCACGCAACACTTGGAATGGACTCGTGGGCGGTGTGCTGGAGGGTTAGAGAGACCCGGCGCGCGCTCTCTACTTTCACTGGGTCTACATTCCCTGGAGGTTGGGGCATTTCCTGTCAGGGTGGGGTGGGGGCGGGGTGAGACTTGAGCAAATAAGACTTCCCCCTTCACCTTCTCCAAACCCCAGTCACTAGCAAGGGGCGGAGGTTGCTGTGTCCGTCTGCGGGAGGTTGCCCTCAAGAGGGTGGGGGGCTCCCTGGAACGCCAGCCCCGGCGCGTGCGTAGGTGGACCCTCCCCCTCCCCTCGGGTTATTTTTGGGGCCTGAGCTGCCAGCCACCGGCCCCGGGTTTCCACGTGCCCCCCTTCCAGCCCACGCTCCCCATGACGCACATCCTTCCACCCCCGCAGCCTCGGGCTCTCGGCGCCCCCTCCCTGCCTCCTTCCCTCCCACCCGGACGCCCTCTGGAGGCGCCGAAGCCCTGGGTCCGGAGGGAGAGCCGGGAGCGGGGAGGAAGGAGGCCTAGGTCGTGGGCTCGGGGCAGGGGCTAAGGAGGAGATTGGGACGGGACCAAGCTGGGGAACCGGGGCAGAAGGCGGAGCCGGCTCTTATTTCCCTCGCCCCTTGTATTCCCCGCCTCGCTGCTTGTGTCGGGCAAGAGCACAGTTTGCTAGGGAGGGGGAGAGCAGTTAGTCCTTGAACATTCTAAAGAAAAGGCGGGAGCGCTCCCCTCACTGTACCCCCAGGGTGGTAGGTTGTACCTACCGAGGGGGTAAATTGTGACCCCGCCTAGGAGAGTGGTGAGAATTATTTGGCGCGTCTTATGATCGTGAGCGAGTGTGACTGTCTTTTCGGGTTGATACTGTGTGTCGCTGTCCAAGTGAATTTGTTGTTCTAGAAGCGTGCCTTTGTCCCTCTGAGTGTTTGTATCTCTGGGTTCTTATGTGTGGATTTTAAGTTATTTTTCAAAATCAATGAATTGTCAGGCTCCACCTTCGGCCACAGCCACCCCCGCAGCCAGAGCTGCTGAGATGTCTGTTCTCCTCCTCCCCCTCTCACCATCCTCCAATTCTCCTCCTACTCCTTTCCTCTGAGAACAAGGATTTTCCAGACCTGAGAAAAGGGAGAGACAAAGAAATAAAAATTGGGCCTTAAGAAGCCTCATAGAGACACAAAGAGAAATAAAGACAGTAACCAAATTAGAAGCCTTTTAAAGGAACCAAATGAAAACATTTACTTTATAAGCTTTTCTTCTTCTCTAATCCCTTTCTTGCCTGACTGGGGAAAAGGCCCATTTTTTTTTTTTTTCTTCTAAGGCTTCATTTCAATTAGTTTTCAAAGCAGAAACGTGAGCTTTTTTTTTTTTAATCAATTTTGAATTTTCGTATAATGTGAAATTTATTGGGAAATATGGATTATCCATAGGCATTCTCTTCTTTACCTGCCTCTTCTAATTTAATTCATTTACTAAACATTTATTAAGTACCTTCTCTGTCAGTAATGGTTTGCAAAATATAATCGCTGGATAAGATAGTATGGGAATATGAGATAAAAATAGCCACAGTTTAAAAAATAGCACTTTGTAGGTACTTAAAGGAATTGCAAGAAAAGTGTTAAGTGGATTCTTGAGGAGAAAGTGCTATTAATGATTTAGGGAATCTGGAAGGCTTTCTGGAGGAGGTGGTATTTAATTAAGCCAAAGCTAAGATTTCAAAAGTTTAGGGTAGGTGGAAGAGGGTATTCCAGACATAGAAAATAGCGTGTGCAAGAAGGAATGGGGAAATAATAATAAATAACATTAATAGAGTGTACCATGTGCTATGTGCTTTACAATTATCATTTGACTCTTGTAACAACTTTGGAAAGTAGGTGCTATTATGATCCTCATTTTACAGAAAAGGAAACAAAAGCAGATGAAGTGACTTTTCCAGGATCATGAGACTTTTTTTCTTGTTTGTTTTTGTAAATAATATTTTGTTTTCCCAGTCACATCAAAACACAATGTTCAATATTCATCTTTTATAAGATTTTGAGTTCCAAATTTTTCTCCCTCTCTCTCATCTCCCCTTTCCAAGATGGCAAGCAATCTGATATAGGTTATATAATCTGCATTCAGTCACATAGCTTTTAAGAAATGCTAGTTATCAATATCATAAGGAAAGCAGAAAACTGGGGAAATTTTTTTGCAAAGTTTTTTGCAAGTATCTCTGATAAAAGCCTAGTTTCTCAAATATAGAGAGAACTGAGTCAAATTTACAAAAATATAAGTCATCTTCCAAGTGATAAATGGCCAAAAGATAGGAACAGAGTTTTCAGATGAAATAAAAAGCTTTCTATAATCATATGAAAAAATGCTCCAAATCACTAATGATCAGAGAACTGCACCTTTCAACGTGGCTAATATGACAAAAACTGGGACACTACTGTTTGGTGGAGTTGTGAACTGATTCAACCATTCTGGAGAGCAATTTGGAATTATGCCCAAAGGGTTATGAAACTGTATATATCTTTGATCCAGCAATGCCATTACTAGATCTATATCCTAAAGACATCTTAAGAGAGGAGAAATGATCTATTTGTACAATAATATTTTGTGGTAGCTAAAAGCTGAAAAATCAAAGAGATGTCTATCAATTAAGAAATGGCTAAACAAGCCATGGTATATGATTGTAACAGAATATTATTGAGCTGTAAGAAATGACAAACAAGATTATTTCAGAAAAAACCTGGGAAAACTTACATGACCGATGCATAATGAAGTGAATAGAACAAGGAGAATGTTGTGCAGAGTAACAGCAATTTTGTGCAATGAAGAATTGTGAATTACTTAATATTCTCAGCAATACAATGAACCAAGACAATGATGAAGCACACTCTCTGCCTTAAGAAAGAACTAATATTGACTAAATACAGACTGAAACATGATATTTTTTCTTTTATTCATTATTGTCTTTATTTTTGTACAAAATGACTAATATGGAAATATTTTACATGATTGTACATATATAACATATCTGTTTTCTGTCTCAGAGTAGAGGAGGAAAGAGAAGGAAAGAGGAAGGGACAGATAGAATTTGGAACTCAAAACCTTAATTAAAATTAAAAAAATATATATATATATATTTTTAAATGCTGTTTGTTCGGAACTCTAGCTTTGTGTGAGTACTTTACAAAGAAAGAAGGCAATTTAGAGAACAGGAATCTGGGACCTTCAAGCTCATTTTCGGAAAACACTCAAATAAAAGTAACAAAGTGAAAATGTGTTAGAGGAGAAAAGGGCAGGGAAACAAATTAAAAACATCACCAAATCAGTCTCATTATTTAGATCTCACTGGCATGTATACTCCCTCCAGTGGTTCAGATGAGACATGCCTATTAGCAAAATATTGTCTAACACACACCCCAAATGTGTATATTAATAAATAATATGCATGACCTAGTATGCATTATGTATGTTATATAAAATATATGCAAAACAATTCAAAGGATGACAATAAAATAAGCAATCTTTTAAAAATTATTTTATTTATTTGTAGTACAAAAAAATGTTTTCTCTTTGAAGCAATACATTTAAACATACTTCTTTATTTTTGAAAAATCCTTATGTGGGTCCTGGTGGATGGGGCAGATTTATAAATAATAATTGTGTTAATAATTATCAGTTATTTGTTCATTATATCTAGGCAAACAGATGAATTTCTTTTTTTTAAAGACACTTTTTGTTTTAGATATACCGTACCAGAAAATAGTAGGTCATAAATCAATGAATGTAACAGCTTTTCAATTGGAGTCTTGTTTTTAATTATATACAATATAAAAATAACCAACAAAAATAAATCAACTCCATTTTCAACTCAGGGGAAAGTTTCTGTATTACTCCATTCCTTTTTCTTTACATAGCTCTGCTTAATGAATGATATCTGACCTTAATTTCTTATTAAGGCTTGGATATTTTACTTATCTCTTTGTACGAGGGAAGCAAGTTTGGCTAGACAGGAGAGTACAAAGCTTAGGGCCAAGTGGCAAAGGGCTTTAAATGTCAAACAGAAATGTATGTGTGATCTTAGAAGTAGTAGAGATTATCTCTGGAGTTTTATTGAGGGAGAGAGGATAGTCAGATTTACACTTCCAAGAAAATTACTTTTTCAGGTGCATGGAGGATGGATTATAATGGGGAGAGGCTTGAAACAGGAAAATACCTATAAGACTATTTTAATAGTCTACTGAAATGTAGATTATTGTATTGGTACATGCAATAGAGTGCCAGACCTGGAGACAGGAAGATGTCCTCCAGAGTTCAAATCTGGCCTCAAATACTTACTATGTGGCCCTGGGCAAGTCACATACCTATTCATCTTTAGGTTCCTCTGTTGTAAAATGAGTTGAAGAAAGAAATGGCAACCACTCCACTATTCTTGCCAAAGAAACCCCAAACGAGGTCATGAAGAGTCAGACACAACTGAACAATAAGAGTCTAAAGGAAATACACTATAGCACCTAAACTACAATGGTAGCTGTGCAAAAGGAGAGATGCTCTAAGTATGGCAACCATTTAGATATGTAGAGTGAGAGAAAGTGAGAAGCTGATGACAACAAATTTTCTACCTGGATGGTTAGAAGGGTGAGTTTTGGGGGAAAGATATTGTAATAAGATCTGAAATGTAGATCAAAAAATTTATCTGTGCCTGCTCATCCTTTTCAACTTACTCCCCTAAACAATAACCCAAAAAAGGCAGGGGGGTGACTGGATTTCTCAGGAAGGATAAGATTCAGAGGTACATTGTATTGGTAAATGTTTAAGCACTAGGGAATCAGGAGTAGGGGAAGACAGTGCACATAAAACACTTTTAAGTTTAAACTGCATTGTTAAAATTTTCTCCATTTTAATAGTCAAGATAATCAACAAAATAGAAATCAAATCCTGATTTGTAGTTTTCTGATTTCCCAGGTGTAAATGGATTGCACTAAAAATTTAAGAGGTTCTTTCCAGCCTAAGCTGACTCTAGCATACTCCAGATAGCATGCAACTCATCTTCTTACCTCTGATTGATTTTGCAGAGCCCTTGAGTTTATACCATAGCCCCACACTTTCCTTTAGCCGTTTTGAATCTTTGCTAAAGATAAGCCACCCCCACCCCCCAAAGTAGAGTTCTAGCAATGGTGAATCTGTGGAGGACTAACCTAAGAACAGAGAAACTCATCACCAGTTAACAGCCTAGTTAACTAGTTAACAACTATGTAACTAACAGCCTATTTATGGGAAAGGTAACCTATGAAGTAAGGCCAAGACTTTAATTGATAACCACTTTTCAAAAATACATTTTTAATTTGGAGCCAAAATGGAAAATTATCCTGGTTTGATCCTAGACTTAGTGATGATTAACTTTGGGCCATTTTCAAAAATTCTAATTTACTCTCAAAAAATAAAGATTTTCACTAAAAAGATTATTCAAGAGAAGTCATCCTATACTCTAAAGACAATTATTAAGAGGAACTTCCAAAATATTCTGAGCAATGAGATAAATATGTATTTATTTCTCTCACAATTTACAAAGTATGTTTAACATTTGTTTGGAAGGGATTAGTACTTTTTTGGATTAAAAAGCTTTAGTAATATGTTGGTTTCAATTTTTTATGATCATACTTTATGATTTTAGAGTCACTGGACTTTTGCATATATAAAGGCAGACTGGCTTATTCACAGAATATATCATCTTACTATGCAAATATTAATTTCCTTGGAATTCTCTCAGAAGGCCTGTTTCAGGGAGAGTCATGATGAAGCATAATGGAAGAATGTTGGAGAGACTTTGGAGCATGTGTAGACAGTCTGTCACTAGTTCTGATCTAACTCAGTGGTTAGAAGAAAGCTTTTTATTTAAACAAAAAAGGTGCACATCTGGAACTGAGAGTGCTTTTAACAAGGAATAGCTTTGGTAATTTTTTTTTCTTGGTTGCCCTGCCCTTGGTTTGACTTTTTTTTTTTTTTTTTGGCTGAGGCAGTTGGGGTTAAGTGACTTGCCCAAGATCACACAGCTAGGAAATGTTAAGTGTCTGAGGTCAGATTTGAACTCAGGTCCTCCTGACTTCAGGGGCTGGTGCTCTATCCACTGGGCCACCTAGCTGCCCCTTTGGTTTGATTTTCTTGAGCATCATAGTCTCACATAGGATAAAGTAGAGTAGGGGAGTTTTCAGCCAGCTTAACATTGATGACTCAAGGAACAAGGAATGACATTCATGGCTGACCTTTGGGATCTAACCCAATAGTAGTTAAAATGAAGACTCTTCTGTCTCAATCTGGATATGAATCTTGTGTGAACAATGTTATGTAGGCACTTGAGCTAAGTTGAGCTCATTTTCCTCAGAGCCTAAGGTAGGATAGGAGGTGACTGTTCCCTCCTGATTTGTTGAATGGTAGGGGAGGAAACAGTTATATTTTTGTTAGATCTGAAAAGTAACTATTCCTTTTAAAAAGCTAGTTGATGTTAAGCGGTTAAATAGAACTGGTTGCTGTTGGCTAACTTTGGGAGGAACACAACCATAGGATCTGGAGCTTCTGGCATAAAATAGGGCTGGAAACATCCAGCCTTGGAGCCATATAAGGTTGGAGAAATGTTATGATCTGGCCCTGTCAAGATAGGTGATGATGAACTGAAATCTAGGTACAACATCCTACTGTTAGAGTTTTTAGGTTAAAAATTTTTCATGGCCTGCAAATGATGCTATAAATGTATAAATAGCCTTTGACAGGAAAAAAAAAAAAGGTTACTCACCCCTGGCATAAAGAAACAAATCCTTTCTAATCCTGACTTTCATGGTGGGAGATTAAACCAGGTAGAGCTATACTAGGGGTGAGGGTAGGAGAGATATTTTCCAGTAGGCTTTTTTTCATCTGCAACAAATCCTGCTCTAAACACCAGGAATACAAATGCAAACTGAGATATAGTTCCTGCCCTTCAGAAGGTTACATTCTTATGAGGAAAGACAACACATGAAAGAAAGCATAAAGGAAGGATAGTTAATGCCATAAGCATGGTTAAGAAAATCCCAGTGCATCCTGGAGAAGGAAGACATAAGTGGCCTCCTTCCTAAATGGAAGTTTGGGGAGGAGCTGTCCAATTAAAGAGAGAGGAATCGGCAGTCAAGAGTACTTCTGATTTGTGAACTCCAATGCTGGAGTGAGCTTCAGGTTTCTAAGGTGTAGTGAAAGAAATCTGGTTGGAGTCATACCATATAAGCTAATATCTGTGTTTAGCAGTAATAGAGCTTATTAGTTAAATTTAATATAGTTAAAAGTTAATAGAAAACCTTCTGTGAAAGAAGAGAGGAGTGAAACCAATCATGGAATTACAGATTTTATAGCTGGAAGGGATCTTATTTTGTACATGGAGTGTCCCGAAAGTCTCAATGCTGTTTTAAGCTACTAATGTTTAAACCAAGTTTCTATGACCACACAGGAATAAGAAGCAAACATTCACTGAAGGCTACACAATTATATGTGGTACTAGCCTATTCAGAGCTTATAAATCATTCATTCATTCAATACAAATTTATTAAGCCCCTAGGGCATCTAGATACTCTAGTTGAAAAGATAAGATAATTACACATGAAACAGGGTAAATAATGTTAGGGGAAATAATTGCCAAGTAAGTGATAGATAATAAATACATTAGACGTACTAAAGAAAGAATAGATGACTTCATATGAGGAAGGTTGCATTGAAAACATGAAATTTGAGTTAGCCCTTAAAGTATTGGTAGGGTTCAATTCAGGAAGTTCGGGGGAGGATATTCAGGGACTCTTTTGAGATCTCTTGACAGCTTCTCTGGATAGACTGGGATAGAGAAAGATTGAAGGGAAAGGATGACATATAGAATGTATGGTCCCAATTTACAAGAAAACCTGAGTTCAAGTTCTGCCTCTACTATTTGTATGTCCTATTACGCCATATGTAACAGACAGAATCACAAAATAATTTGAGAAAGGAGGGGATTTTAGGAAAGCATTACTGTAATATATAACCTGAACCTTTGGAGGATAAAGTGGAGTAGAGGAGCTTTCTAAGCATCGGAAATTGTCTACACAAAGCAACAGGGATAAGGAGATGGAATGCCAAACGCAAGGAATAAAAAATAGTCCATTTTGGCTAGAATGTAGTATGAATGAGGGGTGGTTATGCAAAATGATTAAAAAGGTAGGATGGAGCCAAATTAGGGATAGCCTTAAATCCAGTATGGAATTTGTATTTTTTTTTTAAATATGCATCAGGGAGCTATGAAAACTCTTGAGCAGAATAGAGACATAATCAGATCTGTATTTTTATCTCCTCTGTGAAGAATAGTCTGATGATAGAGACTAGAGGCAGTGAGACTGCTTAGGACACTACTCCTTTATCCATGTAAGAGAAACTAAACTAGGGTGGTAACCATGAGAGAGGAGAAAAGGGAATGTGTTATGGGTCATAACTGTATATTCAGTGTGGGGAATATAAGGGAGAAGCTCTTGGTGCCAGAAGGGACAAGTGTACCAGAAGCTCTCAGAGCCTCAGCCAGTATTCAGCCAGAAGGAGAACTAAGGAAGACAGAGAAGTGGTGGCAGGTTTTCCTGTAGAGAACATTGAAACCAAGATCCTGAAGGCCTCCAGAAAACTAGCTGAGCCCCAAGTGAAGGAGCTAAGACTTTGAAGGAGACAATAAAGGATTTGGACTTTAACTCCTGGCTGCATTTGGGGTGATTACTCAACTGAAACAAGGCTGCTTCCAGAGACCCCAAGAAAACCTCAACAAGAGAACATTACATTTTAGAGAAGAATATTACAGGAATGGATTCAAAAACTTGTATGGAAGTAGAATATATAATATTTGGCAATAGTTTAGATGGGGGGGGTAAGAGAACATAAAAGAATAGTGATATTGAAGTTTTGAACCATTGGTACTAGAAAGATGGTAGAAATAGGAAAGTTTGGATAAGGGGCAGGTTTAGGGAAGGAAGATAAGTTCTGTTTTGGAAATGTTGAATTTGAGATATCTGTAGCAAAGTTTGTCCCCATATAGATTTTGACCCCATATAGAGTACTGTAACTGAATGTGGGAGTCTCAAAAAATTAGGCAACAGTAAAAGATATCAATTATTCCACCAAGATTAATTCTTTATGTAAAAATAAATGAGCACATTCATCTCATTAGTACACAAATTTTCTTTCCTCTTTAGTAAATGGTAAAATTATATGTATATCAAAGAATTGTTTTAAAATAAATTTCTTTATGATTTATAATCAGTAAATGTTTAATTATCATACCTTTTTATATACATATTACTTGAGGGTCTCAAAAATTTTCTCCAATAAAAAAGGGTTGGAAGAATTTAAAAAGCCCTGGTCTATAGGACATACAGTGAAGGTATCTAAGCTCAAGAGAAATATTCAAACTGAATATGTTGATTTGGTAGCAATTTGCAAAGTAATAATTGAGCTGCTATAGGAATGAGTAAGATTTCCTTTAGAGGCAATGTGGAGAAGAGAGGTCCATGGATGGAATCTTGAGAGACACACTTAGGGTGTGGGAAATAGATTCTGATCCAGCAAAGGAGACTGAGCTGGAGGAGGAAAAGAACCAAGAGAGCAGTGCCATAAAGGCCTGGGCAGGAGACATTATCCAGGTGGATTAGATAGTCAAGTATCTAAGCTGCAGAGAAATCAATAAGGATAAGGCTAGAGAAAAGTTTATTGAATTTAGCAATTAAGAGATTGTTGGTAATCTTGCAGAAAACTATTTCAGTTGAATGGTAGGATTGAAAGGTAGATTGCAATGGATTTAGAAATGAATGGGAGGTTAGAAAGTTGAGGCTGTAACTTATAAAGGCTTTTTCTAGGAGTTTAGGAAAGAGGAAAGTTAAAGGTGAAGAACTTGAGGTAATTGATACCAAGTTCAAGTGAAGTTGGCAGCCAGATAGCAGAGTGTATAAAAGGCATTGGGTCTGACTGGACTTGGAGACAGGAATACCAGAGTTCAAATCTTAGTAGTTTTGTTTCTCTGGACAAACTTTACTATTTTCTTCAGTTTTCTCATCTGTAAAAAAATTGGCCCCTACTCTCTGGCTTATTATAAGGATATCATGAGAAGACCCCTCAATGGACTTTTGTTTATGTAGGTTATATCTATTGATATTTACCTTTTTAGATATAAAACATTAGTATTGTTATGTAGACTTTTGACCTTTTAGACTCTCTGAAAGAGTCTCAGGGAGCCCCAGAGATTTATGGTATTGATGTTTGAGAGTAACTGGTTTATAGTATAATCTGTGGCCTAGGACTTTCCAAACTTAGGATTCACATGGACTGGACAGACCTTAAAAGATCATTATCTCTTTTTGGCTCATTGTGTCCCTGCCAAGAATTTCCCTTAGGAAATATTTGTAAATGTTCATATTGAGTCTTTCTCAAATATTGGTAACAGAACTGTCAGCTTGACTATAAGCATTTGTGGTAATAAATGCATATTGGATGGAAGACACCTTTGTTTCCCCACAGAAAATGCAAAAGTCACAAAAGACTAACAAAGAATCTATAAAGAATTATAGAAAACATTTAAAGTACTCACAGAAGCCAATAAGCTTCCCTCTATTCTTCACAGAATTGAACTTAGGGTTGCCAGCAGGACAAAATTCTGACATTCTACTGGAATTCATGTCTCCCACAGGATTTTACACGCTCCATTCCAGACTCACAGTGCCACCTTGTGGCTTATATTTTCCTGAAAAGAAACTTATCTCTTTGGATGGACAGCCCTCTTCTCATTTGGGCTTTCAGTGTCCAATAGTGAAGGGGAGCAAAATATAGTTTTTTTGCTCTTCTCTGTTCAACTTTTAAGTCATATACCAAAGATGTGAAGTCATGTGGTTGATTCTCTTCCATATACCAAAAGGCCTGGTTAGGAATTCGAAATGACTCAGGAACTCCTTTTCTTGCTCTAGAAGGTCAGATGTCTAACCTTTCAACCTTGGGGTTATTCTAGAAGCAATCACCAAGTATGGCTTTGCCTAAAAATTATCCCTTTCCTTCTAGAATACTAAGTTAAGGAAGCTTGCTGCCTAGAAATTTCACTCTTCTAGCTAAGTGATTGGGGTCCAGGAATATTATCCATCAACTCTGTTCTTTGGAACATGGACAAGCATATGTTGATTTTTGCTATGTACTTTTGCTGGACCTGTTGCTCCTCTGAGTGCAAAATGCAGTTGTGATTTCTTAGGATGGGAAAGTTCTCTTTTTTTAGATCTTGGTCTGTGTTTACAGAGAGAAACAGAACAGTAGAAAGGATCAAGAAATCTTAAATCTAGGAACTTCCCTCAAGCCACTGGAGCAAACTCATGCAGTTTACCATGTTACTTCTTTAGAAAGGCAGGTACTCCTTAGAAGGTGATGGAAGTAGATGGAGAATCTTCTCTCTACTTCTTTGCAATTGGAAGGGTAAAAAGGCACAAGAGAAAAGATGAAAGGAAATAGAAGCAGAAAATAGACTGGGGGGCTGATATTCAGTGATGGCTACTTTTACCAAAAGATTATCCTTCTAAGAGTTCTAATAAACTAGATCATCTTTTTTTTTCAGTGCAATAAACATTGTATGTTTACTTCTTACTATGTTCTAGGCACTATATTAAATGCAGAGGACAACTAAAACACAAGACAGTCTCTATCTTCAAAGAGCTTACTTTTTTCAGTGGGGAAGATAATATATAAAAAAACTAAAAATGGAGGAAGGTATCCACTGTTCAAGCTAAGGATGGTGTTGAAAGCTGGAAAGTCAGAAACATAGCTGGAAGAGGAATAAAGTTTGACTTGACCTGTGCCTCCTCCTGAAATCCAGGTCCCAGGAGGAATTTCCTAATGGGAGACAGTGAAGGGGATGTTCTAGAGTGAAGAGGCTAAAGAACCAAATCATTTTAGTGGTCATATTAACCAAGAAGAAGAGAAAGATTACATAGGTAATGACAGACTGAAGATCATCTTTAATATGTGATCATCTTTGATATTCTTTTTTAAAAATTATGTTTTATATATGTATATACACACATGTCTGTATTATATATATTTCAATCAGCAAAAATCTGCCTTCTCTTTTTCCCATGTCCCCTTCCCTCTCTCCCCAACTGAAAGCAAGAGAAAAACAAAACTACTTTCACAGATATGGTCAAGCAAAACAAATTTCAACATATGCCAAGTCCAAAATGTCTTATTCCATATTTTGTGTTCTGCCCTTCACTTGTCTACCAGGCTGCATATCTCATCATTAGTTCTCGGAAATCATGGTTGGTAATTATACTAATTGAGTTCCTAATTTTATCTAAGTTGTATGTTTTTACTACATTGTTGTCACTATATAAAAAGTTTTCCTGGTTTTATACTCTCTACTCTGTGTCAGTTCATGTAAATTTTCTTAGGTTTCTCAGAAATCATTTCTTTCTTCCTTTCTTATAGCATATATGTTTCATCATGTTTATATACTATAACTTGTTTAGCCATTCCCCAACTGATGGGTATTTCCTTACATTCTCATTCTCTGCCACTTTAAAAAAATATTTTTGTACATCCATAGAGAATAATCCTTTCCTTAATCTACCCTCTTTCTAATTTCTAATGTGAGGTGTTTATGCCCATAACTTGTGTTTGTGTGTGTGTATGTGTATGTATATTTGTGTTTATGTATATATGGTTTTCTTCTTTTCTCCAGTTCAGATAGGAGTGAGATTCAAGTTTCAACTGCTTTCTCCATTCCCTTCTCCTTACTTATACAGATATCAACTTGGCAGTTCTGAGTATGTAATATCATTTTCCCCAATTTTCTTTTTGCTTCCCTTTTAGTGTCTTCCTCTTCCTTTCTTTTTCCATTATTCTCTTAAGAGCAAGACATTACAGAATGATTCCTAGGCCTTGCCTAATTAGATTCTTCTATGATCCCTGAGAGGATTCAGAAGGGACAGATAACATCTTCCATATTAGAATGTAGTAGTTTATTCTTTTATTGTTCTCAGGAGCAGTATATTGCTGCTAGACTCGGACACCACTATCAGCCTGCTGGGAAGCTCTGGTGGCTGAGCAAGAACTGCAGATTTTCCTTTGGTCCGGGATCCCTGCTCTGCTTACTCCTTGGATAAGATAATTGTATAATTATGTATGCATATATTGCATTTGACATATCTTTTACCATGTTTCACATATATTGGATTGCTTGCTGTCTGGGGGAGGTGGGGGGGGGGAAGGGATTGGAACATAAGGTTTTGCAAAAGGCTAATGTTGAAAAATTACCCATGTTTTGAAAATTAAAAAGTTTTAATTTTTAAAAAAGGTTTAGGTTGCTAGAAGCTAGGAACTTAGACCCTGCTTTGTTTCTGGGATTTGAGCCACACTGCCTCTGTATGCATCTGAACTTGCTCTTTTTGTACACAGCCAGAACTTACAAGGGATTGGGAAGAGGGATTGTGGTAGTTTGGCAAAGCTTCCAGTTGTCACCTTACCCTGTTGAAGTATCCTTCTGTGGATCTAAATGTGCCTTGTCTAGGTTTGGGGTCTCTTTTTACCCCATTGAACAGGTTCTTCCTTCACTGGAAAGTTCCCCGTGCACTCTTGGCTAGACCCAATTCCCAATGTCTACTTTCCTATCTAAATGTCTGCCTATTCTTGGGATAAAAATTACTCACTGTGACTTTTTCTTGGATTTTTATATCAGGTGAATTTTCTAGGCCTATTTGTAGGTGTTTTGGAAAAGAAGAGACTGTACAGCTTCACGCTATTGTGTCATCTTATCTCTGAGATATGTTTTTCTATGGGAAGGACTTATGGTCAAGGTAGTTGCTGAACAGAAGACACATCATGCATTTCCCACATAGATTCCAGAGTGAGTTTTATAGATGAAAAAGTATGATCACGGGTCACAGTGTGATCAAAGGTACAACCATTTCTGTGGAAAGTTGAGGTATATAGAAGATAAGGTTATAGAAGTCGAGAAGATTGGTGATTTGGGAAGCCAGGGTGATTGAAAATCAACACAGCAATAACAATCACTTTAGCTCAGATCACTTTATACAGGACATCTAATCTGATCCTTATCCCATTTTACAGATGGAGAACCTGAGACTCAAGGGAGTTTAAGTGACATAATAATGGTCAAAGAAATGGTAAGTGATGGGATGAAATTTAAACTCGGGTTTCTTGACTCCCAAGTGTACCATTCATCCACTGCACATCAGGGGATGTCTGGGAGAGGAAGATTGTGTTAGAAAATGAACTCTTTGAAAAATGAGGGAAAATGGGGAATGGCGGATAACTGCAACAAAGGTCTGTATAGTACGATGTAAGCTCTTTGAGCGCAGACTGTTTCACTTTTGCATTTGTATACCCAGTAACACAATGCTTGCCCATAATAAATGCTTCTTGATTGACTGATTGATGGGTTAGGGTGATAGGAAGGATGGGGGGACCATCAAAGGACAGGTTGCTTATTCACCACAGCACACAGGGAGTGTTTGGAAGCAGAAGTGTGTGTGTGTATGGGAGGATGAAGTTGGGCAGAAGTGGAAAGACAGAGAGACAGAGACAGACAAAGAGACAGAGAAAAAGAGAAGAGCGAGAGACACATACAGAGAAACAGAGACAGAGAAAAAGAGAAGTGAGAGACATACAGAGAGAGACACAGACAAGAGGCAGAGAGAGAGGGAGAAACAGAGAGAGAGATTAATGATGTAATTTTTTTCTGGGGGCAGCTCAATTTCCATGAGTGCAAGATGGAAGGAATGTGAAAAGGACGATGACGTATTTTTAAAAGGAAAGAAAATGACAGCCGTGTGGGTTCAGTGTGCCCAACAATAATAAACTAAAGAGGGAGGAGAAGGAGAAAATTAGGCGCAAGGTATGATCTCAAAGTGCCCGCCCATCCCAGTCACTTATTGGTTGTTTTTATATCAATCATCCTTATTATTGTTTAAATAAATTGCCAGGAAGCATGATGCTAGGGGGCGGCATCTTCCTGTAGCTATTCTCTTTTCTAATAGGTCAGAAACTAATATCGCCCTCCTTCTCTGGTCAGTTACCAAGAGAGCAGACTCCTGGCGCTGTCACTGAGACGCCAAAATTTGGAGCCCCGCCCATCCAGGCTAGGTTGGTAAGGGGCGGGTCTTGTTTGTGGTTCCTGCTTTCTGATAGGCTCAGACGGCTGCTTGTTCTGGGCCGGTTACCGGGGTCGGCACGTGAGAAGGAGGCGGCGTGCGGCGGTGACCATGGCGGGAGGAATGAAAATGGTGCCGGCGCCGCCGCTCGCTTCCCGGTCCTCGAGCTGGGGGCGCTGGGGCGGCCGAGCGGCCTGGCTGCGCTTGCTTCTCGGTGGCTGCCTCGTCTGCGGCGCAGGTACCGCCCGGCGCGTCGGAGGCGGCGGCGGCAGGCGTGGTGTGGGTTTGGAGGGGCGGTGGATGGTATTTTAAGGACGGGGACCGGACGGATTGACTCTTCTCCGGGGCGTGGCCGTTACGTTACCCGCGTGGCCCTCGGCCTACCGGCGTGCGGGGGGAGGAGGGCGGCGGGGCAGGCCCACGTTCAGGCCCACGTTCAGGCCCACGTTCAGGCCCAGAGGGAAAAAAGACCTGAACCCAGCTAAGACATAGCGGAGCCGCGATTCGAACCCGGGGCTCTGGCTTCAAACCCTTCCCTTCAAGGTGGAGGCCTGGGAAACGGAGACAGTCCGGACTCACTGGCGTTTCTTTCTGATCGGAATCGATGTTACCAAGCATGAGCAGGGTCCCGAGCTGCATCTGGGGAGGGAGGAAGTGGGGAGGAGGAGGAGAAAACGTGCTTGCTTCTTGTTTCTCTAAGCTGCTCGAGCCTAGGGCAGGTACCTCCACCTGCCGCCAAGCCTTGACCTGAAACTCATCCTTCCCCTTGAAGCAGTGCTTCATACGTGGTAGACTTTAGGCTGGCACTGATACCCCATCCCTTTGCACAGTAGGCAGAATTGGATGAAGAGAACTGTGTGAACCATCTCTTTGCATAAATGTGGTGCCCATAAATGTGGTGCCTCAGGAGGCTAGCTGGGGTTTTTGAGGCTCTACTGGAGTAATTAGAAGCCCCGGAGAAGGGAGTGATTAAGCAGTTGTGTTATCTCCCTCCAGGCATCCTTAGTGGCTGCCTGTCATTCCTTATCCACACCCCTGGGCATCTCACATTGTACAGACCTGATGCTTGCTGCAGGATTACTGGGTGCAATAGAGTGCAGTGGAAGTGGCACCGGAGGATAAATTAATAATGATGAAATTCCTATCTTCAGAGAGTTTACAATTTAATACAACAATTATTAACTGTGTACAAGGCATGAGACATAAAACACATTGAAAAGTATAACATAAGGTAGAAGTGATGCCCAAATGAGAGAGGCATACAAAGTGCTCTTTGTTAGTTATGCTTGAAGGTATGGCAAACACGTTAAATTTGAGGGATTAGGGATAACTTCATAAAAGACGTGACATGAGAACTGAGCCATGAAATACAAGAAAGATTCTTAGCAGACAGAAATGAAGTAGAGTTGTGAGGGACCTTTACAGGAAAGTTATTGAATCTGTTAGTCAATTGCCAAATATTGATTAAATGCCTAGTATATACCAGTACCCACTATGCTAGACATTGGGGACTCAAATGTAAGGGATGAGGAGAGTATTCCTACTTCCTGGGAGTTTTCATTCTATCTGGGAAGACAACACATATGCAACTAAACAGAATAAAATCAAAATAGGTTGGGAGGGAAGGCTGGCTGGCTGGTGCCAACATTTGGGGCCATCACAAAGTATTCATGTAGAAGATAGGGGTTGAGCTTTTTCTTGAAGGAAGAGAGGGATTCATGAAGCGCATATGAGCAGGGAGTATATCCCAGAGGTGGATGGCTCGTGCAAAGGCCCTGGATATGAAGTAGTATGGGTAAGGAACAAAGAATGTCAAGTTTGCCTAGATTATAGACATATGTTAATGTGAGACTAGAAAGACGGGTTGATGGCAAATTGTGAAAGATTTTAAAAGAGATGCTTTTAGTTTATCCTTGGGACAATAAGGAGCCACTGGAGTTTATGGAGTGAAGGAGTGAATAGTCAGATCTGTGTTTGAGAAAAATCATTTTTGGAGTTGATTGGAGAATTGATTTGAACGAGGATTTGAACCTGAGGTAGGGATATCATCTGGGAGGTCATGCAATGATCTAGGTGAGCGCTAATGAGAACCTTGTGTGGATAGAGAAAAGGGGTGGATGAAAGAGATGTGGCAACAAAAATGGCAAGATTGGATGTATGCAACAAGGGAAAATGAGAAGTTGAGGATTTCACTGAAATGATGAGCATGGAAGATTGGAATAATTGAGGTTCTTATCAGAGAAACAGGGAAGTTGAAGAAAATGACAGTTTTGAGGGGGAGGGAGAGAGAGAATTCTTTTTTGGACATACAGAGTTTAAGATGCCTCAGGAACATCTAGTTTGAAATATTCAATATTCACTTTGCTGATAGGAGATAGAAGTTCTGGAAAAATGGGAACTATTTAACTCTTAAGTCATATGCATAAGAGATAATTTTTTAAAACATTTTTTCTGAATATGCTTTTCTTTTCTCTTCATACAACTTGTATCCCCATAGGAAGAAAAAAGAAAACTACCCTTGTAACAGATATAAACAGTTAAGCAAAATAAATTTACACACTGGCTGTGTGCAAAATCATGTCTTGATACAATATTATAAATTATATATATTTTATATATATATAAAACACAACATAATATGTAATACATATTATAATACATATTTATGACATAATATTTACATATTTAATATAATATAGATTAAAATATATTTTATGTTTGTATTTAACCTATATAGATTGCTTGCTGTCTTGGGGAGGGAGGAGGTAAGTGAAGGGAGAAGAAAAATTTGGAATGCAAAGTTTTACAAAAATGAATGTTGAAAACTATTTTACAAGTATTCGAAAAAATAAAATACTATTAAAAAAAAGTTAATAATGGAAAGTTAAGCAGAGTGTGGCCATATTGTAAAACCATTGTTAAATGGTATTTAGAGAGCAGTTTCAGTAGAGTTGGAAGCGTGAATTAAAGAATGGCTGGATGGTGAGGAAGGGAACGACAAGTTTAGTTACTAGAGGAGTTCAGCATTCCCAGAGATGTAGAGGAATTAGAGGACAATAACTGGAAGCAGTGACATAAGGGTCAAGAGCTATGGGGTCAGACTTTTACTGGGGCTGATGGAGGAGATGGCCTTCGTCTTGGTAAAGTGGAAGCCTAGGTCTCTTGGGAAAGCTTGAGGGAGTAGATTTGAAACAGCTATTATGGAGAGCATAGAAAAAGTCAATTAGAGATTATGGAAGGATCCACTGGGGAGAGTTCATATGAAATAGCATGAATTTTTAGTTGATCCAGGCAGACTTTTGTGACTACTTCTTACAGCTTTCCCTAGCTCTTTATGTTATGTTTGAGACATTTATGATACAAATTGGAATATAAATGTAAAAGAGCATACAAAGAAAATTAAGTGAAGGAAAAAAAATCACATCTAGCTTTTTTTTTGTTGTTGTTAGAAGGAAAAACTTTACAAGGCAAAGGACGGAAGGATTGCTTTAGGAAATAACATGGATGGAGGAGGGGATGTGGAATAGTCTTATTTGATGGAAACATGGACTATATTAGTTTGAGTAGTGTGCCTTAAGGATTCAGTATTAGATTGGTGCCAGATTTTTCCCCCCTGAGGCAATTAGGGTTAAGTGACTTGCCCAAGATCATACAGCTAGGAAGTATTAAGTGTCTGACACTGGATTTGAACTCTGGTCCTCCTGACTTCAGAGCTGGTGCTCTATCCACTGCACCACTCCCTTCTCATTATTTCTTATAGTGCAATGGTAGTCTATCACAGTCATATACCATCTTGTTCATTCATTTCCCAATTGATAAACATCCATCAATTTCCAATTCTTTACCACTGCAAAAAGAGTTGCTGTAAGTATTTTGATACATGGGTCCTTTTTTTCTTTTTCTTTTTAATCTATTTGGGATATAAAATTGCTGGTATTGCTGGATGAGAGAGTTTTATATTTTATAGTCCTTTAGGCATAATTCTAAATTGCTCTACAGAATGATTGAATCAGTTCACAATTCTGACTAACAGTTCATTGGTGTCTCAATTTTTCCACATCCTCTCCAATATTTATCATTTTCTTTTTCAGTCATATTGGTTAATCTGAAAGGTGTGACATCTTAGCAGAGTTTGGATTTGCATCTCTCTAATAGCAGTTTAGAGTGACTATAGATAGTTTTGATTTCTTCATTTGAAAACTGTGTTAAGACCCTCTATCAATAGAAGGCTTGTTTTACACAGCTTTCCTCATCCTCTGCATTCTAACCAGACTTTTTTTTTTTTTTTTTTCATTCTAACCAAGCAAGGAGGTTTGCTGTTCCTTGAATTTAGCATCCATTTCCTGCCTCCAAGAAGCATTAGAAAGATATTTAACATTTAGAAATGAGAAAGGACTATACTGGAATATTGTTGTTACACTGTAAGAAATGACTTACAATGCATTCATAAGAAACCTGAAGATACCTATAAATTGATCCAGAATGAAGTGAGCACAACCAGAAAAACAGTTTTAAACTATGCCCAGAATGATATAAAAGAAAACAATTGAGAGGTCATCAGTGTAATTGATTGGGGAACTCTGTAAAAATTGTGTAAAATAATCGCTGAAACTATGTCCCCTTTGATCTGCAAAGAATGAGAGGCTGGGGTCTCTCAGGCTCCTTAGAGTCTAGAAAGAAGGCACATCCTCATAGATTGAGATAAGCAGTGTCATGCAAGAGCAAATCACTCCCATTGATCTTTTGGAAAAACCTGATCCCCCATTCAGACTGAAAAAGCCTTCAAAGTGATTTTCATTCAATTGGGAGATCCTGGTCTGATAATCAGTTCAAACTGCCCTGGGATTTGCTCATAAAATAGGTTTTTGCCAGCTCATTCTTTGCAAATTTCTTCATTAAGAAATATGCCCGACCCTCTTAGTGAAAAATAAAATCTCCTTTTTTGCCACTGACTTTGGGGTTAACAAATTCTTTCGCTTCTGAACCTGTGTCTCCAAGCAGAAAGGATCTCATTCATACACATCAGCATAACGACCAGTTATGATCTCTGAAAACCTAGGATGAGTCCTGCTTTTTTTTCCAGTTAATCAACACATATTAAGTGCCTACTGTGTTCTAGGCACTGAAGAAACAAATACAATGAATAGAATAATGCCTACTCAAGGAATTTACATTCTAATGGAGGAAGGGGAAAGGAAATATATAAGGACATAAAGAATCAATAAAACAGGACTAAAATAAAAACCTCTGATTGCTTTTTATATTAATGAGTTCTCCTTGAAACATAGGACAGAAAGTATGTGACTTGGCCTAGAAGTCCATTCTCTTAAGCACAGCCTATTGAAAAATAATAATAGAGGAAGGATTAAGTTGTGTGCAGTATAAATACTTTATAAACAAAAGTACTATAGAAATATGAGTTACTATTGTTGGTGTTCTAGTGGCCGTTCAGAGAGTTGTGGGAATCCCCTTTTGGTCGAAGGCACAGGTCCTTAGTGAAAGAATTCACGAACCGAAATCTGTTTGTGGCACTGTAGAAGTCAGCTTTGCTAGGAGACTGACTTGTTCAGTGGCAGAGAAATAACAAATTCCGCTGAGAAGAGGGTCTCTTCACAGAGGGCAGGAGTCCTGACAGGAAGCTATGCCAAGAAGTGCATAATCCTGCTTTGGACATTCTGCAAAAAAATGAGCTTAAAATTGCCTTTTAATAGGAAATCTATCGATAGATAGGTGGTGATAGATTTTATTTAATTAACATTTTTTTTTTCAAGAAATGACCAAAGAGATAAACACTGTTACATTACAAAACTGGAAACGTATATTTCTAGTCATAGGTCAGGACTCCATATTGCTTTTTTGCCGATAGAACCCTCTTAAGTCTCATAGCGACCCTCATTTACAAGTCCTACAACAAGCAGTATAAAGGAGTGATAACAAATAAACAACACGAAAAACAATCTCTAAACCTAGAGTTTTTAAGATAAGAATTTAAATCGAGTGGGTATTAAATCTGAAAATGAAGGAATTGAAATCTTTGATGTCATTGAATATCTTTACTTAGTACCAGGGATTATTCCTAATAACAAATCAATTATAAAATATTATCAAAATCAAATGACTTTAAATAGTAAATTTGCATGATTTGCTTGGAGGTATTGGGTTTTTTTAAAATCCCTGTTCAAATATAGCAGAAATAATCTAATGAAATGTGGTAGAAAATAAAACAAGAATTCAATAAAGCTGTTTTCTTCTCTAACCATAATGAATTAAATGCATTCTTAGAATACTTAATTAAAAAAATTTTTTTTGAAAACCCCCAAACTTTCAGAACTTATATAATGCAATATAAAGAATAGCTATGATGAGGTTTGGTGAAGGATAGGAAGTTGTGGGAATCCCTTCTGGTTGGCACAGGTCCTTCATAAAATAATTTATGAAGCTGAAAAGTTAGACAGGCAAAAAGAAGTTTATTGGCACTGAAAAATCAGCCTTTGCTAGGAGGCTAACTTCCTCAATGGCAAGATCCTGACAGAGAAGTAAAAGTCTAACAGAGAAATCCTGACAGAGAGATAAAGAGGGGCTAATGCCGAAAAAAGGGTGACTTCTCATCGGGCAGGGGCCCGTGCAGGCAGTTATGCCAAAGAGAGGTTCCTTGGCCTGGCATGTTCCTGCTTTGGGCCTCTGCCAATAATTGAGTGAGCAGAAACCTAATTTATTTTGGCTGGGGGAAGTTTTGAGTTGAAATCAGACTGAAATCTTCTAATTGAAAAGATTTCCAATTGAATGAGTGTCCCTGGACTAATCTTCAACTCAATAGATGGTGTAACAGAATGAAACTACTTATCTTGATTCCCTGGGGTGGGTCTTTTGCAGAGGAGAGCTTCTCAAGAGTTCAAGGAGTCATTCCCCCCAAAGTCAGAGGACAGCTTCAGGGTTCTCCCCATCATTCTCCCCCTCAAGTAGTTACCCCCAAATTCATTTGGAGTAAAGGGGTGAAGGTCTCATCTGTAATTACTTCGAGCTGGCAAGGGTCGTAGAGATGTCCCTAAATTCACCTGGGGGTTTATGCCAGGAGGGGGGAGGTATGAGATCTGAAAACAGCAGCAAGGCATCTAAGGAGTGTTGTGTGTCCCAATAGGACTTGAGGCCTAGAGGAGACAAATCTCAGGAGCAGATTAAAAGATGGTGTCATCCAGAGTTGAGATGGTGACGTTTGGGGAATGGGGCCTTTTGCCAAAAATGCATCAGGTCCTGGCTGTGGGTTGCCTTAAGGATAATGATAATTCACCCATCATTGCTGAATGAGCCCCTGCTGCCCACAGAGCTCCCTAACTGAAAGTAGTTAAGGAAGTAATTATGGTAAGGAGTTAATTGCTGGTAGGAGCATAGAATGTCAATAAAGAAAAGAGAGAAAATGCTAGGAACAAAAAAAGTTCTCATCCTTAGTAAAAAGTGTTAAGTGTCGTAGAGTCTAGGGTGTCATTGAGAATAATCCGACTTTCTTTCCCATTTTCAAGAAAGCTAATTTCTCCCAGTTGGGTGGAATCAGGGAGCAGGGTGGTGGGATTAAGGGTGTGATGCACCCAGAGAGGTCAGGTAGAAGACCCTGATATCTACTAGGCTCCCACCAAGCCACTAATGTGGTTTTTAAAATGCTCTGAACTCCAGGAGTTAATGGTCATCCCAAGGTTAGTTTTGAGCCTCTTCAATTAAAAGGGCCTTGGCAACCATTGCTCTAAGGCAGAATGACCAACCTAGGGAAGCACACAGTCACTGCTGTGAGGCAGGATCTGGAGGATGGGCGTGGCCCTGCCTGTCAGGGCTGCTGATCAAGGTAAGAGTGCAGTTAAGCTTCTCCAAATCTCTTAACTGTCTGTCTAAAAGTTCGTACTTAAAAAATATCTCTGGAGATCCGAGAAGAGAGAGTTGGATCTCCAATCTCACCATTAAATAACCAAGCTGGAAAGGCATAGGAGAAGTCTCAAGACAGGTCCTGAACCTCCCCTGCTATCCCTACTCTATGGGAGGAGGGGTAGGAGAGTACACAGAGGGCCAGAGCAAGGTGTTGGGCTGTCGTGGAGAGGCAGTCCCTCCAGTGCTCCTATTGCCTGAATTCAGGACAAGGACTGGGGAGTCTTCTCGGACAGTTTCCATGACACCTAGAGCATGAACCTCTGGGGTTCCCGGCCTAAATCTGGGAGGGATTTGGATTGAAAGAGGCATCTCTACTCTGAGTGTTTTTCTCAGGAGGCAGAAGTTGCCCTGAGGAGAAGAAAAAAAAGCTGGGAGTCTCAGGATTTAGTTCAGGTGAGAGAGATAGCGTTAAAGAGATTAAAGTCCTGTTCTGGAAGGGATTTAAGAGCCTTCTGATAGGGAGGCTCCCTAGAAAGGAGGGAGTTTGATTCCTGTCCAGCAAATTTCACTATCTTAAGCTTTCCAGTATTGGGATTTTTCAAGCCAAATCTGTCTCTGCTTAAGGAAGTATTCTTAGAAGCAGAGGTGTTTTATCTCATTTTTGCCAGGAAAAAAACCCTTAGTTTCCCCGATTCTATAGTTCCTCTTCTGTCTCTAGAGATAGAGATGATAAAATGCTCCCTGAGTAGGGACAATTGTCAGAGCATGCAGGAATTCCCATTTCAAGCATCCCTGAGAGAATTCTGCTCAAGCCTGGGGCTCCGACAACTCAAACCTTCTCAGGTGTTTGAGTGTCCTGGCTATAGAATAGATAACAAAAAAGGTTTTTTACCTCATCCAGATATTTGGGGTTTTCCCAGTCAGGGAACCAAATGATGAGGTTGGCATAAGGCAGAGAGTTGTGGGAACCCTTTCTGGTTGGTTCAGGTCTTTCATAAAAGAATTCATGAACCCGAAAAGTTAGACAAAAAGAAGTTTATTGGCACTGAGAAATCAGCCTTTCCTAGGAGGCTAATTTCTTCAATGGCAAGGTCCTGACAGAGAAGTAAAGATCTAACAGAGAAATCCTGGCAAAAAGTTAGAGGGATGTCTTCTCATCGGGTAGGGGCCCTTACAGGCAGCTATGCTAAAGAGAGGTTCTTTGGCCTAGCATGTTCCTGCTTTGGGCCTCTGCCAAGAATTGAGTGAGCAGAAACCTAATTTATCTTGGCTGGGGGCAGTTTTGAGTTGAAATCAGACCAAAATCTTCTAATTGAAAAGATTTCCAATTGACTGAGTGTCCCTGGACAATAGAGGGTGTAACAGAATGAAACTACTTATCTTGATTCCCTGGGGTGGGTCTTTTGCAGAGGAGAGCTTCTCAAGTTCAAGGAGAATTTTTCAATCATTCTCCCCAAAGTCAGAGGACAATTTCAGGGTTCTCCCCATCAGCTATATTAAGAACCATAGGCAGAGTTATCAAGAAATATTCTTAACAAGTGATAGAGATTTTAAAAGAAGAAAAAGGTATCAATATATCATTTCCTTTTTTAATTTTTAAGAAATTTTAATAGTATTTTATTTTTCCAAATAAATGCAAAGACAGTTTACAACATTCATCTTTGCAAAACCTTGTGTTCCAAATTCTTTTCCCTCTCTTTCCCCCTCCTCCACTTGTCCTCTCCAAGACAGCAAGCAATCTGATACAGGTTTACCTCATTGAATCTGTCTGTCCTTTAATCCGTTTGCCATGCCAACTTCAAAGTTAAAATACAGACTTTAAGAGAATGGCTATTTTGTTGTTGTTGTTGTTGTTGTTTTTAATGGAATGCTTCTCTGTTTGCTAAGCTAAAACATTTTCTTTTCCTCCCTTTCTGCATAAAGCTGGAATTAATATACAAGTGGTGATGCTACAAGAATCCCGATTTTATTTTGGGACAAACAATCAGCAGTTCTGTTATAAGAATACTCTTGTCCCAAGGTGGCATGAATTATGGACCCGAGTGACGGTAAGATACCTAAAGACCATCGGAGGGCAGAATTGCAATACAAATAGTCAGGATGATTTATTTGTTTAGGCTCCTACAATAAGGAATTAATTTCTAATAATGCCTTTGGCATAACAGATCCCACCATTAATTAGCATTTATTGATTATTTCACCTAGCTCATTATATATGTTACAATTACAATTATTATGTGGGAGATCTAGAAGAAACTGAAACAGATGGTCCACAATCTTGAATGTATTTCTTAGTATGTACTAGTGGCATATTTCTTCCATCTCAAGGAGGGCCCTCCCCTCACTCCCCACTTTAATTTCACTGACCTTTTTTCTTTTGTTGAGCTGGAGACTCTTATGTGTCCACGCTGATATAACTACCTTTGACTTGCTTCTCCTAATTCTGTTTTGATTTCATACGAGTGCAATTTTCATAAACACACTGAGTCCAGCATGTCCCCTCAGAAGAATTATTTTGGTCATTTATTCCATAATACTGTCAAGTCAGCTGGCAGCCCAGTATGTCTGGATATAATAGTAATTGAACAAAATGACTCCTTTTGGAAATGGGTGCCTATTCTTCCACTCAGGGGCACTCTTACTGTTGCTAAGTGTAGCAGCTTATAAGAGCATTAGTCATGTTAGGATGATTAAGATGATTTGATGATTGGGTTTTTTTTAATCTATTTTTCTTTATTTTATTGTTTGATGCAAAAATCATAACCCTTGAAGAGCATGTGTGGCCAATATGTCTCCAGAACCAGTGATTTGTGGCAGGCAATGAGGAAAATCTTTTCACCGCCATGATGGGAATCATTTCTAATCTTCCTACATCTGGCTATAACCTGCCAATTTGCTTAATGCTCTTGTCCCAGGTTTTTAAAAATCTTTTGTAAGTAGCTCTAGTGATGATCCTTGTGTCTGAAAAATGTTTTTTCTCTATAATTAATAGTAGTTCTATAATAACAAGTTAGTCTCATACATGCCTCTCATTCCTTATTAAAAAAAAAAAAAACTTGCATATAAAAACATTCCAATTTTTTTCTTTTTTATTATTTTACTATAACTTTCAACACTTCTGATTTTATGGAAAGAGCCCTAGCAATGTTGATGGTTTAACATTGTGCCTATGCATTTGTGGATATTTGAAATTTCTCTTTCCTTCCTTTCTCTTTTTCCTCTCAACCTGTCCGATTTACAGATTCGGGTGAACAGCTCCAGAGTGGTGAGAGTAACACAGGTGGAAAATGAGGAAAAGCTGAAAGAGCTGGAGCAGTTTAGTCTCTGGAACGTGTTCTCATCCTTCCTGAAGGAGAAGCTGAATGATACCTATGTCAATGTGGATCTCTATAGCACCAAGGTCTGCCTCAAAGTTGAGGTTCTTGAGAAGGATACAAAGTACAACATCAGTCTGGTCCGAAGTAAGCTCTTCTCCAGTAGTGGCTTCTTTCCCACTTTAGGGAACTATCAAGGTCAGGTGTCTAAATTGAGGTCATGAAAACAATATCTCACACTACCTCAGAAAGTACAATCATCAAAATAGTCTGGTAAAAATGGAGAGTCAGGGTCTGAACCAATACCTCACAAATCATTTACTAAGATAAGAGCCAGATGGATATATGACCTAGAAATCAAAGGTCAAATCATAACAATTAGAATAGCAAGAAAGAAAGGGTATCACTGGGCTGTCAGGAATTCTGAGCTTCAGAGATTCTTACTTATTTGTCAAAAAGATTCCATCCCCATTAGCACTCTACTTCCTAGGCTTTAATGCTGCTTTGATAGTTATTTAACTTGATAGTTAAGTTCTTTCACTGAAGACAATGAAAATCCCATGGTGAGTTGGCCACTACCTGTTAGATCATTTTATTAGGTTAGAGAGTACTCTTTAAAAAATTCAAAGTAACTTTTTATTGAAATCTATTGTTTTTATATCATCCCATTTGTGATCTTCCTCCTCCTCTTAGAGAGTAGTAATCCTTTATAGGAACAAATAAAAAAAAAAAAAGTCAGGCAAGGTAACTACATCTCAAAAAGCCTAACATCATATGTACTGTTTTTGTACTGTTTTATTCCTGCTGACTGCTCCCTCCCCTCCCCCTACAGAGGAGTTGAGGAGAGGGCGGGAAGTACCTTCTCATATCAAAGAGCATTCTTAGAATTATCCAGATTTCCTCTCTAGCCAAGTCTGTGAAGATTGATTATTAATGCCCATTTGTGATACTAATGTATAATTACTTACATGCTATTCAGAACACATCTGAAAGATGGCATGATTCCTATCCTCTCTGAAGTATTTACATTGAAATGTTTAAGCATTTAGAGGAAAAAAGAGCTATTTAAACCAAAACAAAGATGAGATTCAATATTAACATTGTACCTAAGAAAAGAGCATACATTCATTCTGCAGTGTAGTGGTGTTAGTCAGCAGCGACTTGGCAGAGGGCCATGTTCTCTTAGGAGAAGGATGTCCTTTGGTGATCCCTGGCTTCTGGAGTCTGGGTACTTCAGAGGATCCTCAGGATGGGTTATCATCTCCAGCACTGGCAATGGGTCCTGCCCTTGGCTTAGGCTCTTTTGTTGCTTGGCCTGGCCTGGTTTAGGAGGCTTGGGATTGGAGTTGTGGAAGTATCTGGTATGTGTGACACTGAACCTTCTACTCAAATTCAATGACGGTGGGGTGGGAACCCCAGGACCTTCTCCAGTGCAGCTTTCCTGTTAATGAGAAGTGTTGTTGGGTAGGGAAAGTGCCAAGATTGGAACCAGTGGGAGCTCCTGAGAGTGGACCCTGAGGCACCATGAGCTCCCCTTGTGGCCAGCCAAGAGAAAGGCTGAGGGCATTTTACCAACTTCACCGAATAGGACTCTCATTTTTTTAGATAAGGAGTAAGATTAAGGGAAAAAAAAAAAAGATCTAGGCTAGCTAGGCAGAGATTTCATTATTTTCTTCCTCTGGAAACGTGGCTTGCGTCTACGAAGGAGATGCAGCAGATAATGGCCATGCTATCTGTGGGGTATGGAGTGAAGAAAACCTGCGTTCTAGTGTTCTTAGACACTTGTTGGGCAAGTCACATAACCTCTGACATGGGAATAATAACAGCATCTACCTAGAAGGGTTGTTGTGAGGATTAAATGAAATATATGTCCTTCCCCCTTCCCCTGGTGTTCATACTACTATTTAGATGGGTTGTTTTCTTTATTTTCTTTATAGTCTAATATCTCTGAAAATTACTTTGTATTGTGTATTCCCTTAGATATTCAGTCCTTCTTTTAAGTATATGTTTAATTTTTCCCCCCCAGGATTTGACCCCAAACTCTTCCTAGTTTTCCTCCTTGGACTTTTGCTTTTCTTTTGTGGAGACTTATTAAGCAGGTAGGTTACCCTTCAGGGTATGTAGCCTTTCTGGATTCAGAGTTAATTTGTTTTGCTGTTTCCATGTAAACCATAAACATTTTCATTCCTAATCCTAGAATCTATTTGGCTAGCTTCTGCCTGGTGTGGAAAAGTCATCCATTTTCTAGTGTATGATGTTTTTATTTGTCTTGTGTTCATTGAGATTGACAGCATGGTAACTTCTTGATAGATTTGACTGTTAGGGTATTCATCTACAGGTAGGAAGATTGTATTAAGTTTTAGGACAGGATAGCCCTTAAAAATAATCGTTTGTAAAATAAACAAATCTTTTGTATATGATCATGTTCTGAGGCAAGCTGTTTATAGGAACTATAAAAGTACTGTGTATCTATAAGCTGTGTGTATAAGCATACTGATTATTAAATGATTAAATACTACATATCAAACAAAGGTGTAAATAAATAATAATTTATACTTTAGGAATCTATGTTTTCATAAATGTTTCTTTCACCAATGCATATTACAACCCCTTCATTTCTTAATAGATGCTTTTTATGAGAGTTCCCTCTGTGATGGAATCCCTTCTATAATATTGCTGCTAGTCTTGTAGTGACTGAGAACACAGGGGAAGACTGCTAAGCAGAAAGTCCCGAAAGCGACATTGGGGAGACCTGTGTGTGGGGAGAACAGTCCTGGTTCTATTCTTGGGCAAGGCCATTCTTTGTTGTGTAACCTTCTTGCTCCTCTCAAAGTGAATAGTTTACATGTCCATTCTTTATAAGCAAGATTTTTGCTAAGTCCAGGTGAAGACAGCAGCGTAGAAGCAGTATCTTTTTGAAGGGTGTTGCATTGCCAGTGCTAAAAATCCCTGATTAGATCTAGTGGTTTAGACCAGTCTCAAAAGGCAAGTTTTAGATATGGAGTCATTGGTTCTTCCTTGGTTTTGTTTAATTTTTTGATTAATTTTATCTCACTAATTCAGTTCAATTCAAGAAACATTAATCAAGAACTCATCACGTACTAGGCACTGTGCTAAATCGTGGATTCAGAGACAAAAATGAGATCGGGTCTGCTCTTGAGAAGCTTACATTCTACTATACATAGATAATTTGTACATAGATGAGTTAATGCAAGATACAAAGTAATTTTAAGAGAGCAGGTGCACTTAATATTTGACTAACTGATGACATTTTGAGACCTAATAATAAAAAAAGGACATTTTCTCATAAATATTTTCATTTTCTCTAAGGATTGATTGTATACCAGTAACGATGCTTATTATTTGCAGAGTCTAATTGATCTAGGGAACATGATCCTTTATGCATCAAACTTGAATTATGTCTTGAAATAATTTTCTCATTGCAGAAGTCAGATTTTCTACTACTCTACTGGGATGAGCGTGGGGATTTTGGCCTCTCTGTTAATTTTAATTTTCTTGATGTCCAAGTTCATGCCCAAGGTAGGTAGAGCTGTTTCCATGTGCATTTATTGGAGATAAGTGGGGCATGAAGTATGCATGTAGCTTAATGGCTTTTATGTTAATGTTTATTTCAAAGGTTATCTTAGAAAATGGGAATTGAAGGCTGATCAATTCTTGGATAGTAACATAGCTTTATCCCAAAAGGTATTTTTTATATATGTGATTGGAGAAACTGGCTATCAAATTTGTTTTTCCTTATTTAATCTTGAGCTATTAGGTAGTGGAAGTTTCCCTATCTGTTAATTGTGTAACCATACTCTTAAAGTATTTAGTATCTCATCTTAACTCCTTTCAAGTGCTGTTCTTTTAGGAGTAACATATTTTGTGAACCTTTTTGGTGGGCTGGGATTTAATCATGTCATTTTTTAAAATCACAGTTCCAGTTTGTTTCTTTTACATGTATAGAGTCTTTTGTAATAACTTTTTGCTTTCATACCTACCCTCCCTTCCTAGAAAAGTCCTGTCTACATCATCCTAGTTGGAGGCTGGTCCTTTTCTCTGTACCTAATACAGCTGGTTTTTAAAAACTTACAAGACATCTGCAGGTTTTATTGGCAGTATCTTTTAAGTAAGTGTTTAGTCTTGCTGTTTACGCAAGATACTTAAGTTTTACTTTGTTCTACAGATATATTGCCGGAGGAATTAAAGTCCTGTGACATTTTTATTCATGTCTTAGCTGGTTGGTCCTCATGTATTACTGCTCTCTCTCTATAATTATCTTCTGTGCTTAAATTAAAATTTCTAGGGATAGAGCTTGAATTTGTTTCATTTACATAGTAGACAAGATTTTAGAGTTATAAGTTGAATTTTTATAAATGTAATATTAGGGGAGCAAAGTATCTGAAGAATCCTGTGATGAATTACTTTTTAAATAAAATCCTTTGGTTGGGCAGGTAATCATCCTATACCATATTGCTTGGGAAATGATTTGGGTTTCCATATATGGTTTTCAAAAATTGGGTTTTCTTAAAGCTGGTGATTCATGTTAACTCTTAATACACCAGCAGCTACGGGGGAGGATAAAGAATGGAGTGGTATTAAAGTAGGCATATCTTAACTTGGGAAAGAGAGGGATGTGGTTGGTTAATTATCTATTATTGGCTTTTTGTTACTTCCTCAACAAAATACTGCCAATATGACCACCACTTCCTGTACTTTTTTTCCTACCATATATAGGACAGATGATTCAAGTATGTTCCCAATTCCTATTCCTATAGCTTATATCTTCGTAGTTGGATTCTTGAGTTTTGCTGTTTGTTACAAATATGGACCCTTGGAGAACGAACGCAGCATCAACCTGCTGACCTGGACCTTGCAGTTGACAGGCCTGTTGCTCATGTATTCTGGTGTGCAGATACGGCAGATTGCCTTTGCCCTTATCATCGTTGCATTCTGTACTAAAAACCTGGAATACCCTGTTCAATGGATTTACACCACCTACAGGTGACTAGAAAGCAATACCTGTGTCTTATTTATTCATCAACATAAGCAGTCAACTAAGGCAACTGCAATGGGCTTATCAAGAGACATTGGCAGTAGTTATGCTTTTTCTCTAGCATTTTTTACTTTGTTTCTGAGTCTAACATATCTGATATTTGGAAATCCCACTAGTTGTTTTTATAAAATAAAAAATTTTCTTGTATGGTGTCATTTGTTCCTGTAGCCAATAGGTGGTGCAAGATGCATAACTTTTCCACCATGTCATGGACTCCTGGTTTTCAAACTATTTACTTTCTGTTGCCTGACAGGCAATATTCTTATCTCAAAATGTAGATGAAATGGAAAGTAACCCATAGTATATTACTGTCTTGCACATAATCATTCAAATATGACGATGTTATCTGCAGTCTTTCATTCTGGCATTGATTATCTTTACAATGAGAAATGGACATGATAAGCCCTGTCAGGTTGAGAAACTGGATTAATCATCCTACTGATCTGTGTCATCATTTCCCTTTTGTCTCTCCATTTGCTGTCCCTTCTCCCCCATTGTGGCCAGAGAGCAGCACTGACTTCTAAAGTGGAAAGAGGTCATTGTGACCAAGGATCACCAAGGGAGACTTTGGAAAGGGGATAAAATAGGACCGACCCTCAGGACACAAGTTGCCATTGGCACCATGAAGGGAGATAGAAAATAAGGATGGAGATCTAGATGAATGTGGTTAATCATTCATGGTGTTATTTTGGTGAGCACAGAAAGGTGTATAAGGCAGCAGAAAAGCCGATACCCCCTCGTCTCCTGACAGAAGAAGAATACCGTATACAAGGGGAAGTGGAGACTCGAAAGGCCCTGGAGGACCTCCGAGGCTTCTGCAGCAGCCCAGAGTGTTCTGTTTGGAAGACCATAGCTCGGATTCAGTCTCCCAAGAGGTACAAATAGCAGCTGTTGTCGGAGGGGCTTCTAATACTGGATCTTTCTTATCTAAATAATAATGTGCTCGGCTTATTAGCCTTCTCACCCATTGTGAGCCCATGGTCCAGAGAAAGTTAGACAAATTTTGATGAACTTAGCAGGAGCCAGCTTCCTTGCACCTGAATATAAGAGTCTAACTTTTTGTAACATTGAAGTGAGAGGCTTGTTAAATTAAATAGTTTTCTATCTTGTATTCTTGCTGGGTTCTCTCAAAGCTGGTTTTTTCTCTCGACTGAGGAGCAAATGTACCAATGAGTAAGTAAAGCAGAAACACTCACTGTCCTGCCAGCACAAAGTTTATAGGTCCATAAAAAGGTAAACACCTGTAAATGTGTAATGTTCCTTAATCTCTTCTTATCAGGATTATAGAAATGTAACTAAAGGAAAGCGCTGTCATGACTAAAGGAGGGCAAACTTACTACTTGTTAAGCATGGGAGAGACTTGGGGGAATCAGGGCATAGTATCCCCCCTTCTGCACCTCTTCCCTTCTCTTTCCTTCCCCCTCCAGTTTTCCTTTACCCTATGCTTTGATGTGCTTATCTGCCCGTTGAGCATGCTGGCTAGATTCATTGTGGTTTATGAACTCCCCTTGCATCATGTTGCCTTATGTTTAGGCTCCTAGGTGACCAGAGAAGACAAAAGGCACTTTCATAATGGCTGATGACTTTGTGTTTCAGGTTTGCTGACTTTGTGGAAGGAGCTTCTCACCTCACACCAAGTGAAGTTTCTGTTCATGAGCAAGAATATGGACTAGGCAGCAATTTTGCAGAGGATGAAATCTTTGAGGACATGTCATTGGAGGACGAGGATGAGGAGGAATTTGTGTGTCCCACAGTCCTACAGAACCATTTAATGTCTTAGGTGGCATCTTGGTATTTTCACATAGACTGAATTAATTTCAAGGTGGCCAGAGCTTTAAGAGTCTGTGTGTGTGCGTGTGTTTGTGTTTGTGTATATGTGTGTGTCGTGTGTGTGTGTGTGTGTGTGTGTGTGTGTGTGTGTGTGGTGTATACACAAGAATTTCCTGGCCGTCTGAAACTGGCATGAAATGCCATTTATAGGCCTGATGGGCATCCCTTATAAACCCTGGCTGATGATTTGTGGAAAAATCTTATGGGAAGTTAGAAGTTGAATCAACTAATCGAAGAATATGGGCATTTCCTTCTAGATCAAATGAGTTGTGCCCTCACCCTCCTCCCTCCCACTGCAGGCTGTCTTGCCCATGCTTTGGCATCTGACTGGTATCTTCTCTATATGGGAGGGTTTTCTGCAGTTTGACCCATCGCACTGCTCGTGTGTGTGTGGTTGACATTGAAGATTACCATTCATTAGAAGTGCAAAAATGTGTTTTGATAGAGGTTGAAGGGAATTTCTCAATTTCTGCTGCTTTATAATGAAATCCACAGGTCTTTTGGGAACTTCCTCTATCCCTGCTTTGGGGCAAGTAGTTTCAGGATAAGATTTTCTGAATGGCTGTTTTGAGGAGAAAGTGTACTTCTTTCTCTTGGATTTTGACTGAGCTGCATTTAAATTAAAAAAAAAAAGTTTATGCTTTAGAGTGGCAAGAATCATTGGATCACACTGTCATACTTGTCAGCCATTTTAAGCCTCATAAATCATAATGCTTCAATTTTTAATTAATTTTCTCTAGTTATAAGAGACTTTTTAAGGGTTCTTATGGGACTTTACATTCCATCTAATATTATTAATTTTCATTCCCTTCATTTGTTCCTCCCTCCAGGAGTTGTCTACTGATTTACCCTTGAAGTAGTTAAGTTCATTTCTTTTGTCAGTAGTTTTGTTGGTCTTTTCTCCCAAAAAGCCATTTAGCTTTAACTGGGCCAATTGGGGTGGCATAGGTAGTATATAATTTTGTTCTGAAAACTTAGATACTTTTTCCCACAAGTTCTCAATTTCTTCCCTCGGGGTCCACATGCCCTTGAGTTGAGTCACCAGAGAAATTAGACAGTATGCTTATCTCCTCTTCCTCTTTCTTTTCTGTCTAGTTTATCTTCCCTTCTCCTTTACTCCATGCAATCTCTGGGTGCCATTGGAAGAAAAGCATTATCTAGGTTATGATCTTTTCAGAGTAGAATTTTTCTACCATGTCCCTTTGGAATGGGGATGAGGAAGTAACAGTGCTGCTAGTGTTTCATGATTTAAAAAAACAAAACAAAAAAACCAAACTGTTCAGTTGCTATCATTTAAGCTAATTAGACCTCAGGATGTCTTTTCAGTGCCCTTGAAGCTGTGGATAGATAAGCATTTGCAGTGATCTTTGTTCATGGTGTTGTGTGTGACTTTATCATCTGGGCTAGAGAGACATTAACCCCTCATTTCAGTCTCTCTCACACTATAAGAAAGGCTGATGGATTGAGAGATGACCTGTAATCAACAATAATTACTAAAAAAAAAAATTCCATCCTGAGTTGGTTGTTTAAGGGTGGCCAAATTTCCAAGTGCCTTTTTCTTGTTTGATTTTTCCATGATTTCAGCCAAGAACTCCATGAAATCTAGACCTCTTAGAAAAGTAAATCAGTTCAGAGAATAGAAATCCATCAGAAGAACATGATCAAATCAGGTTTAATGCTCTTTGATCCCATTGTAAATATGGAAAAGACAGATCATTTGATGAAAGAGCAGTTTGGTTTCCAGAGCAGTCTTTTTGGCAGAGATTCTGAAATGCTTTGAGCTCAGCTGTTTATTTTCAAAATGGCAGTTCTGAGACTCTACCCTCTGAGTAACCAATGGTACAATGCTCTAAACTGTATGGAGAGAAAGAAATAAGAAGAGGAAGAATGGGTTATTGCTAACAGTGCCTCCCAAAACTCTGAATAATCCTCAGTCATCAAGAATAATCATAGACTAGAAATTCATTCCTTGGAAAAGGGAGCAGTCAAACAGTGGAAACTGAAGAATCCAGAGCTTCAGGGACAGGAAAGGGGAATGGGTACAAAAGGAATTTCTTGGGAGCCATGTCCAGTTTCTGCGTGCCCTGAGTTGAGTACATTGTTTATGTGGAAGGAGGGTTGAGTTACCAACTTAACTTACTTAACTGTGGAAATCTCAAATATCTTTTTTCAGGGACTTAAGAGTATTTGATTGGGATCCACATATTTTCTTACAGGGAGAGCTTTTGGGGTTAGCATTTTGTAGTGTAGTGTAGGTTAAATGAATTCACCTGCCTGGCTGAGTGGAGAAGAGGTGGGACGAGGTGCAACTGGACATTTAATACTTCCCTCCATGGAGAGGAAGGGTCCTTCCTGAACTGGGAGTGCAATAGATTCACATCTGACATCTTTTTGGAAGTAAGGAGTTATTGTCAGTGCTGTGACAGTTGATTGCCAAAGCCCAGGAACCTCAAACAGTCCTTGAAAGTCAGACAGATGGCTTTTGTGTGCTTCCCTGACCCTGTTCTTCTTCCTCATTGTGTTACTCTGCCCCTCTGGTTTAGGGCTTCAGGATTGTGTTGCAGAGATTGCTCGACTGCCCCTCTGCTGCTTAGCCGCCTGCCTCAGTCACTACTTTAAGCTCCCATTTAATTTTCTTTGACAGTTATAGCTCTAGCAGTTTCAGCACTGCCTCATCTCTGGGTTTGCAGACCAATTTCATCAAGGAGATAACTATAGGGTGAGCTGAATGTTGGAGCCCTGTCTACTGCCACTACATCAGTCTCTGTAGCAAATACCAGGCCATAAATTAGCTCAAGAGCACTCTTTCATCAACGTTGGAAATTTCTTACCTTATGTGGAGCAAAGTCTGTTTGCCTTGACCTGGAACTTTTATTCTGTTATCTTAAATTCAAGCATTATTGGACATCTTTCCATATCTCATCAGAAAATCCCAGCAGCTACTTTTAATCCCATCAAAAAATGAAATTGTTCTCTATTCAAACCATTTACTTACAGATCACTAATGCAAAGGTGCTATGCCAGTGATGACCCTTTGGATCTCAATGTTACAGTTTGTGTTAGTAGACTTTTCTTCATGGATTAATAAGCCTTCTGCCCTTTCCAAACCTAAATTTGAGTTGTGAGTGTGAGTGAATGAGTGTGTGTGTGTGTGTGTGTGTGTGTGTGTAATACATATGTACATATATGAATGAATGATTAGACTAGGATATGTGAAAGAATTTCTGATGGACTATTGTCACACTTTGATATCCTGTGAGGCTCAAGAGTGGATTTAACAACAGTTGCCCAGAAAAGTGGTAGAGTCACACTGAAGCCTATATAAAAATGCTTCCAGGTTGTGTATTGTGTTCTTTTTTGAAATAAGAGTTGTAGGAGAAGAGGAAATGAGATGTTCTTGGATTCAAATCAGATTTGCCGGATAATACCCCTAGGAAAATGCCAAGAATTTTATCTGAGCTGATCAGAACCACTAAGGAAGGTAGTTTGACAGATTTATTGTGCCTACGTGTTCTGCTAGCGCTGACACCAAGTAATAAACCTATAAAATAGATATTGCACACAGCAAATGCACCTTGCTTCTTGCTTCCACAGACTTCACTGTAGCAGGAGCAGAAGTGAATTAACTATGCAAAAATGGAGCTTGGGCTCATGCTGAGTCTTAGCCCTATAGTGTCTTATTATGGGTTTGGATTCAGGTTGCTTCTTAGTTGATAAAACCTTGAAAATTGGGTTCCAGTTCATAACTGGGGAATCATTTCCCTTAGGTTTTATAAGGGTTGCTAACTCCCAAATGTTCATTCAGTCATTCAACAAACATTTATTAAGCACTTACAAAGTGCAGAGGGCTGTGTTAGATGCTAAAAGGTATTGGATAGCTTAGGTAAGCTAAAGTCCTTGCCCTCTTGGAGTTTAATGTCTTTAGCGTGAAAGATGGAGTATTCTATGAGTTATAATTATGAGGCAACTTTATCCCAAGACTGCTTTGTCCCTTTAGCAGACTCTTGGTTAGGCAGCTTCTTTAAATGCAGGGTCTTCAGCCTCATTTATCTAATACCTCTTTTCTCATGGCCTGTGATAGCTTTGAAGATGGGTGACGCTATCTTGAGTCACTCTAAGAAATGTTTTCTGTTTAAACTCTCTTTTAGGTCAAACCTGCCATACCAGTGAGAGGCATTAGATCTAAGCTATGGTCTTCTCAGAGTAGAGTTTGTCTGCTATGTGCCTTTGGAATTGGGGGGTGGGGGTGGGAATGACAGTGAGGATGTAGTATCAGTCGGTGGGCAATGCCTCAGTACTTGCCTTTAAATTTTTTTCTATTACACATTTATAATGTCTATGTCTATCCCTCTCCCCTTTTCAAAAACAAAAATGATTTTGTTTGGTTGATCTTATCTTTGTTGTATAGCTTGTAAATAGTTTTAATAAAGTTTTATATATTGTGGTTTTCTCATATGTCATGTGTTTTTTTTTTTTTTTTTTTTAATTTTACTTCCCTGTTTTCACGTCTCCAGGATTAACTTCCATTCTCATTTTTCTGGTTGGCAGGTTTCTCAATGATTCATCCATTTCCCTTTCTACAACTTCTTTCTTTCAGATAGAATTAGATCTTGGGTCAGAATTAGATATTCCTATGCTAGAGTAGATTCTCAGAATGACAGATTATTGGGCAGAATTCCCTAAATTGTCAGGCCATTATCAAAACCTCTTCTAGTGAAGTTATAGGTGAGTGCTGGCTGCTCCCTCCTCCCTTCCCCCGCTTCCAGCTTTGCTGCTCATCTTTTTTCTGAACATCTTCTGTGTTGGGCTCTGTCTATAGAAAGAAGTTTTTAGGTGGGTCACATATTTAGCCATGCAGTACTTGAGGAAAACTTTGTCAGAGACCAAGCAGAATTGCCACAAACATAAGGCACCATAAAGAAGTTCAATTTTTATCCAGACCTATTGTCTGAAGTAGCAGACTGAGAATTCACATTTCCACTACATTTATTGACTATTTTCTTAGCTCTGGGATCCGTTGGCTGCATTATCTTTCAAGTATTTGCATAGATTGTCTATCCATTCTTCCCAGCTCTTTAGACTGCATGGAAATAAATTGGCCGTTTTTAAAGACAGAGTGGGAGGACAGAAGAAAAAAGATAGGATGCAGTCTCTATGTAAGTTTATGTGAATTACTAAATACTGGTGGGGCTGACATTTCCACCCCCTCCCTTTCTTCCCAAAGCAAAATAATTTGAGCAGAGATCTCGGGGCTCTGAGAGAAGTAGCTCACCCATCTTCATTATTCAGTCTTGAAGGTTTGCTCAAGATAATTCTTCCCTTTCCAAATGTCTTTGGCCAGGGACAGAAGAAACAAAAGCATAATTTCTAGTTATGATGTAGACAGATTAATATTTATGCTTGCTTTTGTCCCAGAAAAAAAGATAACTAGAATATGGTGACCTGTTGACATGACTTGGGGATGAAGTGTAGTGAGGGAAAATGTGTAGCTTTCAGAAGACTTGTGTATAAGTGAACAGTTTGAAAAGCAGATAGGATTTAAGGAAGCCTCTTCTTTCCCTAACATTTTCCTTTAGAAGCAAATGACGTTATTGATCACACACACATAGGAACTTGGGAGCAAGAACAAAAATCTGGGCACAAGTCTTTAGCAGTGTCCTGACTTGGAGAAGCTTCCTCACCCGTAAAATGA
Source organism: Antechinus flavipes (assembly GCF_016432865.1). NCBI lineage: Eukaryota > Metazoa > Chordata > Mammalia > Dasyuromorphia > Dasyuridae > Antechinus > Antechinus flavipes. Next base: position 218,258,999 of record NC_067402.1, read on the forward strand.
AAATAAAATGATACACAGACTTGTGAGGAAAATGCTATGAAAGAGGCATATAAATGAACTGTTAGCTGAGATAAGTTGCAATGAATAGATGAGTTCTTTGATCGGCTAAGAATAGGAGAGTACTTTAGTATTATACAGTATTTGGGGGGTGGGGTGTGACGGCGCTGCTTGAGTGAGGTCCTGCACTGGGCAGTTGGCACAATGATGGGTCCAGTGCAGAGAGAAAGGGTTGGTACTGGTGATAAACATTTAATTTTGCTTAGAACTGGTCACCCCGGAATAGACCCCAGCAGGGTCTTTGCTAATTTCTGAATGGGGTAGCTGATTGCAGGGAGGATGCTGTTGCCCATTTAGCCAGGTATGGGAGATTTGGGGTCTGGGGCTCCTGCAGAAACTTGTTCGTTTCCACCAATGATTAAAAAGTTACCTCCCCTGGGAGGAGATGACCCTTGTCTTGTAAATATCAGACAAGCTCCTTAGACCAGAGAGGATTCCCTGACGCTGCCAGGTTGTTTTTAAGTTAATAAATAAAGCCCCCTTTTCTCAGAGAAAGGAGTGTAGGTATTAACTTTCAGTAGACTCCTTGAAAGATAGTCCAACTAGTAGGACCCTTAGGTAAAAGGTAATGTACATTTTCACAATCCATCTAGCTTAGTGTTGAACTTGTCTTTTATTATTTTTGTAAAACTGATAGGCACAAAATGGAATCTCAGAGTTGTTTTGATTTTGTTTCTTTGATTATTAAAGATTTTGAACTTTTTAATATAATTGTTGATAATTTAGGTTTCTTTCAAGAATTGCTTTATACTGTAGTTCCAAATCACTTATCTATTGGAGAATTGTTTGGTTTGTAAATATGTCAGTTTCTTACTCATTTTGGATGCTAGACTTTTATCAGAAATGGTTTGGAGTAAAGCCAACCCTCTTTGGGAAGAAAAAATCTGATAATTTTAAATTTTTAATTAATATTTTTCTTGACAAATGATTAATAGTGTATAGATATAGAATATATTTTCCTCCTTCATGGGGATTCTTCATGGGTATAGAATTGTGATAGTGTATATGAACATAGCATTTCTTTCCTATCAATTCATATAATCTCTATATAAAAGTTTTATAAAATGAGATGGACTTTTTTCCTTTGCCAAAATCACCCATCAGCAAATCTTGGGTATAGGAGAATTTCAAGTGACTAGGGTACTCTGATGGCACTAGAGCTATAATTCACCCTGATAGAGTCTGAAAGAAATAATGTGGTTTCCAAAGTTATCATTTATTTTGTCACTATTCCAGAGAAACTAAGATAGGAATATAGTTTGTTTTTTTCTTTTCATTGCAAGTTATAAATTCAGCATGTTTATATCTCCTGGAATGAGGTGTAGCTAACCCAGACCTCTCCTCAATAGTTACCTTCTTATAGGAAATTCATAGGATCATAGATTTAGAGTTGTAAGGGACTTTGAAATTATCTAGTCCAATTATCTCATTTTATAGATAAGAAAACTGAGGCCTAGAGAGGTTGAATGACTTAACCAATAACCCACAGGTAGTTTTAGGGCTAGAATTTGAATCCAAATATTTTAACTTCAAAACCAGTGCTCTTTCTATCCACTACTTTTCTGCTACTATATCAAGAAGAATTAATGGTAGTGTCTATGTAAGGGTAAGGCTGGTTCTTTTTTAAGGGACTCTTACTATCCTTCCTTTACATCATCCTCTTTTTTTCCATCTCTCTTATTCCAATATTTACAAAGCACTTAGAACAGTGGCTAGCACTTAGTAGGTGCTTAACAAATGCTTGTTCACTCATCCTTCTTCTCCTTCCCTTATTGCAAAGCATTTCCCTACTTCAACTTAGGTTGGGGGCACATTTGCTATCTATTTTGCTCTTGTGGAACCAACATTTGTTACCATAAAATTGCATTCTTAGCAATTACTCTTTGATTTCTCCTGACCCTGGCTACAGAGATTTTAGGAAAAGGGAGAATTATTTGGGTCCATTGCCTGAATTCTTAGACTAAAGAAACAGTTTACAAATATCCTTTACTTATGTTTTAGCTGGCAGTATATTATTCCAAATGATCTTTTTGTTAGATCATAGACCTTTTTTTATCATCACAAGTCTCTACTCAGGATTGTACTTCTACTCTCATTTTCTATTTTGAGTTATTTTCTTCTCATGTTTGTGTTTGAGTGTGTGGACAAACAGTCAGAGAAGCAGATGGGCAATGTCCCTGTTGACAGTTCTGACCTCTGCCATTTGCTTCTTGTGAAGCCAGTAAAACCTGAACCTTATAGCAAAGTCATTCAGGCTTGGAATAGGAAAAACAATCAATGGACTCCCTGGGCTTACCTCACTCCCGGGAAGAGTCAAGTAATTTGGTCAAAGAAATACAGGAAGAATTTAGTACCAAATCCTCTCCCTCTTGCCTTAAAAGACAGGTCATCTGTAGAGGAGTAGAAGAGAGCAAGAGGATTTTAAGTTCCTCTTGGTGAACTAAAAAGTTACTTTATCCACTACCTAGGTGGACTATCTTCCAACTCAGGCAGGTAGGAAGGGAACAGAGTTAAGAAATGTCATTTCTTTGGGATGGAGACACTCTTGCTTTGGAGGTTCCATTTTCTTGCGATTGTTCCCAAACTGACAGCAGAAAACCTATCCTTCTTTATTAGAAAATTCACTTCCTGTCCACTCCACACACACCCTCCTCTCCAAGATATCCCAGGGCCAAGGCCACATGGAGAAGCAGGGCCAATTAAATCACCTCCCCTTTCCAGCAGAGACTCTTGAAAGAAACTGAGCCCTCTCTCAGCAGGACATATAAGCTCTGATGGGTTAATTGGACCACACCCTACCCAGGAGTTGCCCTGGACTTTGTGCCTGATCGTCTTCTTGCTGGAGCAACACAGGGAACCCTGGCCGGAGGCATACAGAGAGAGAAAGGAGAGTGCAGGAAGAGGAGAACAGTTTCTCATCTTGGTCATCCAGTGGGCTTCCTATCCAACCCCACCACTCCACACCATGGACAGCTCCTACTAACAGGAGTTCCTTCTCTTAAGCCTTCTATTCTAGTCTTGGCTGATATTCGGTTTCTTATTCGCTTCCAAAGGATCGCTGCTACTGCCATATTCTTTTCCCAGCATCAGGTGAGTCTGTTCCTCTCCTGTCTTCACTCCCCACTTCCTAGTCAGCTGAATCTATCCTAACTTTTTGCCCTTTTCTCTTTCCCACCTCCCCCCAATCTCCACATTCCCTTGAGGTTTGGTGGAGCCATGAACAACTCTGGATAGCTACTCTCAACAAAGCTCTCCTAAAATTTCCTAAGGGAATGTCTTCTCCCTTCTTCCCCCTTTTTTTCCCATTAGCCACCCCTTCCTGCAGCTTCTCCTTCAGCTGCTTCACCAAAGGATGTAGCAACAAAAATGTTTCCTTTCTCTGGGACCGCTGGAGGAGAAAGGCAAGGAAAGAGAAGTATGGTTCTCTTGAGCTCTTGCTAGGACTCCTTCCTGTTCCAATTTCCCCTACTGAAAGCTTCAGAGGAAAAGCCAAGAAAGAAAAATTATGTTGCTCTTTTGGTGGAAGAAGGATCGGGGTGGAGAGGGAAGCCACAAGAGAATGAGCCATTATACTGATGCTTATCTCCCCTGGCCTTGGTCCCCACCCCTGTGCCACAGAGGACACTTCACCTCGTGTCTCCTTAAGGAGTTTTATCATATGCCAACTGCGTGGACAGGGATCAGATATGATTACCTTTAGAAAAATCACCTCCCCATAGAACTGCTTAGAAATCTCTTTCCCTGCCCCTGCCACTCTTCACTTTCCCTGCCACCTCCTCCAGCCACCACAACACACACACACACACACACACACACACCCCTCCTGCATTCCCACTACTAAAAAGCTGGGTGTGTCCCTCTGGGGCAGAGTCCAAGCCGGAAGGTTGCGGGGATGACTAGAATCTATATAAAACCCACAGGTTTAAAAATAGGTACAGATATTCAGTCCTATCCACAGACCTAGCGATTTCTGACAACGCTTCTTTGAGCATTTGGGGTTGAGTATCGCTCCTTTTTGCCCCTTTGGGGGAGAGATACCAACTGCATTTTGGGCAATGTTATTTTTCAACTTGCACCCTCAGTTCTTATTTACAAATACTTTCAAATAGTAACAAGAAGGGATAAGGTTGGGGGAAAAACTATTCAAAGAGGTGGATGATTGTATTCAACTAAAGGGACCCTTCCTTGAGTGGTTAGTGGATTTAGTTTTAGGCTGGAGTCTCAATGAAGGAGGCAAAGAGCTCTGCAGTTCTACCTATCCTGGAGCTGACTGGGACACATCAGTTCACCCTCCTCTCATCCCTTAGCCTTTAAACCACCAACTAGTCCTTTCTCCTGATGGCCTGTGGGAGGGATCCCCCTCACCACCATTGCCTCTCCCATAGCAGGAGGATCAGTACGGAGAATGTTGCTGCTTTCAGTAGAGTCCTTGGACATTTTTATTCTAACTCTGACTTAGTCTAGAAGCCCTTCCTAAACTTGGAAGTTCCTTTTTAGAGACTTCAGTGGAAATTTGTTCATGGGGGAAGGGTTTCCCTTGATACTTTTATACCCCACCTCCATAAAACCACAAATCATGCCTTAGAGCTGTGAAATTCTCACTAGCCTGTCTTAGTCTTCTCCATTCTTCTCCCTCTGCTCCTCAGGTTCTACACCTCTCGATTGAGAGATGTCTGTATTAGAAGATTCAGTGGGGGTGGGGGATATGATCCTTCTAGAACCTCTGAATGAAGAGTCTTTGATCAAGAACCTTGACGAGCGATTTCGACACAAAGAAATTTATGTAAGTATAAGAATATGCCCTTCCTATCTCATCCTCTCTCCCACCATAGCAGGGTTAGAGATGAACGGTAAAGCTTTGGGATAAGCACTAAGTTCTGGAGAAGAGGGTAGCTTTTCAGGGAGGAGGGAGCAGGCCAGGAAACAGTATCCCTTGGGCTCACTCTGCTTCCCTTTTCCCATACTCCAGACCTACATTGGGAATGTGGTGATCTCCGTGAATCCCTATCAACAGCTGCCCATCTTTGGCCCTGAGTTCATTGATAAGTACAAGGAATACAACTTCTATGAGCTGAAGCCCCACATGTGAGAGCCCCTGTGGCGGGAGAGGCCCAGAGAAATCCCCTTCTCTGGAGAACCCCAGATTCTCTGCCCCGAACAATTCTAGCTTTTCAACTTCCCCCTTCTATTGATTACCTTATTTTTCCCATCTCTACCCTTGTGGTTCTCCATGGTCTTTGATTCCTGAGATCTCCTCTTGGTTCCATGAAATTGATGCCTCTGCACTCATCACCACCTTTTAACTTTACCCAATCCATGAGGAGAATGGTGTCTAAGTTGAGTGAGAGGTGGTTCCCTTGATGGTAGACTCCATCTTACGCATCATCCTGCCCTCCATTTCCTAGTTATGCATTGGCGAATGAAGCATATCAGTCACTGAGAGATCATGACCGAGACCAGTGCATCCTTATCACGGGAGAAAGCGGATCTGGGAAAACCGGTGAGGGGACTGGCCAGAGGAATCCCAAACACCCTCCCCCTGTATTATCCTCTAAATCACATCATCCCAGATTTCCATGATATTACCTATATAGCAAGAGGGATTTAAGATAGACATTGGGAAGGATTCCTTGCTGGGGAATGAGATCCTAAAAGTAAAGGAAGGGATGGAAATGTGGTTGGTGAGGGAAATGGTTGACTCTGAGTGAAGATCATGGGAGTTTTTTCTTTGGAGCAGAAGCCAGTAAATTGGTGATGTCCTATGTGGCAGCTGTATGTGAGAAAGAAGAACAGGTGAATTCAGTGAAGGATCAGCTATTGCAATCGAACCCTGTGCTGGAAGGTAAGATGCCATTCTCCCTTCTCCTTAATCTGTGCTCTCTTCCCCTCCATGGTGCTCCACCAGCCATTGCTGTGGTTCATCCGTGACCAAATCTGAGGGGTGTCTGCCCCCATGAGTACTCTTGTCCCTCTTTCCCCAATCCTTGCTTTCTCCCAGTCCCCTCTCTTAACTGCCTTATCTATTCTGTACACATTTCTCTGCAGCTTTTGGAAATGCCAAGACAACCCGAAACAACAACTCCTCCAGATTTGTGAGTGAATCCTTAGAAGAACTTGAGGAAAACATTCTGGACATTTGGGAGAATGGGGTGGAATCACATGCTGGGCTGCTAAAACAGGGCCTTAGAGGAAGAGAACACTTTAGTGACCTCCCAATTTATTGCCCAGATCATGAATCCCCTGAAATCATGGAAGAAATACTTTTTCTCTTAAGTCTCTGTATCTGTTTCCCTTCTTAGGGCAAATACATGGACATTGAATTTGACTTTAAGGGCTCCCCCCTTGGTGGGGTCATCACAAATTGTAAGTAATTTGCCATTTCCATTCCTTATCGTCTTGCTGTGTTCCCTTTCCCCTTACCTGCCCCTGCAGCAATAGGGAAAGAGGTAGTTCTCCAAACTCCATGGAGACCCGGAGATAAGGGGAATCATGAAGAGGGGCCAAGATGTTTTCCAGTATAGGTGGGATTCTTCCTAGGACATCATTGTCTACTTCCTCCCAGATTTATTGGAAAAATCCCGGGTAGTGAAGCATATCAAAGGAGAAAGGAACTTCCATATCTTCTACCAGCTTCTGGCTGGAGCAGATGCCCAGTTACTAAGTACGTATCTACTTCTGATTCCCCTATACATCTTTCTTCCTTATTCTCTGTAGAAATTCTTAGCGAAAACACCTCATTGAACAAGCCATGTCTTCTCAGACACATCCCTTGAACCCTTTCCCCTTATTTATTGTTCTGTTGTAGCTATTCTAGCCCAACATGACCACTCACCACCCTGCTTCCCATAGCATTTGTTGTTTGTACAATAAGTTCATTTGATACTTTGCACGTGCCATATTTCATTTTTTGGTCATTTTTGGTACTTTCCCATGTATCCTTTGCATACGTTTTATTGTGATTTTGGTTATTTTCTATACTCCTCTCCCTGGAAAAGTTTTTGTTGAAGTGGATGACATATTCCAATCCTTTCACAGATTCTTAGCATTTCTGTCCTGACATTGTTCAGGAATGAGAGGGACAGAGATAAGGATCAGGGATAAAAGGAATCAAGGCCAAGAATTGTGGGTGGGGGGAAGCTAACACTTTCTCCATAACTCCTATTTCCAGAGGCATTGAGGCTGGAACAGGATGGAAGTTGCTACGCATATTTGAACCATGAGGCTTCCAGAGTAGATGGGATGGATGATGCAGCCAACTTCAGAGTGGTGCAGGTGGGAATACGGGATGGTCCACAGGTGCAACTTGGCAAGCGTGTACCCCTAAGCTCATCTTCTCGAGTCCATAACTCTCATTCTGAGAAATGGGAAGGAGGGAGGGTCCCCTGTATAACTTACCAAGAAGGAGATCCCTGTATAAGATACCAAGAAGGAGAGAGTAAGAACACAGAGTAGAATAATTGAGTAGAGACCATTGTCTAAGTCAGACTCTTATATCAGTGGGAGAGTGGGTAGTAAAGCTGTCTTATCCCTAAGAATCTGTGGACATCAGAGAGTAGATATATAAGGCGGGATAATGGGTATGGGTCACTGTCTCAGCCAGGGTCTGATTTTTGTTTTATCCCTAAGAATGCCATGGACATCATTGGATTCTCCACTGAGGAGGTCCAGCAGATTTTTGAGGTGGTGGCCATGGTGCTGAAGTTGGGAAACGTGGAGCTGAGGGATGACTTCCAGGCCAGTGGGGTAGCAGGCAGCAGTATTCGTGATGAAAAAGGTAATATTGCCCTAACTGGAATCCACTCTACAAAGTCTTATATCTTCTTCTTTTGGACTACATTCTTTCTTTTCCACTTCTGGCTGTATGCTAACCTCAGCTCATACACGTGGGCATATGAGCACACCCATCCACACACCATAGTCCTGGGGACAAATTTTCTTTATTCCATTTCCTACTAGCCATCTCAAGTTAGTTCCAGAACTTTCATTGGGGAAAAACCCCTTTGATTGTCCTCCTCACATAATGTTTTCTTATCACCCTTTTACAATGATGTAGAATTTGGATATGCAGGATATATTGTTTTGGGTTTCTTTTTTGCAGTTTCTCAGAATATGGAATAATTTTGAGTTATTCAATATCTCAGATCTTTCTTTTGGCTACTTGCAGAATTTGTTGTTTGTCAATGAAATTAGTAAATATATGTCTTGGAGTTTGAGACACATTTGTTTCCTTAGAGAAAATCTATGACTAACTACTCTCGTTTTGTACTCTGTTTTCTGTATTCAAAAGTTTGGTCAATTTTCTTGCATTTTTTTCCTGCACTATAATGTTTAGAGGTACTTTTTAAAAATTTGCCATATTCTTCTGGGAAACTTATTTTCTTTAAATTGTCTTCAATCCTATATTCAAGGCCAATTACTTAAAATTTCTATAGTTAATCTTAACATTGTTGACTTTTGGGGTTTTTTTTCTGATAGATTTTCCATTACAAAATTTTGTGCTACAAATCTGTTAATCTTTCACTTCTTTATTTATTGTGGGCTCATTTTTTTTTTCTAATCCCCTAACTGAGTTTTACAATTCTGCATTGAGAGCACTAAATTCTGACCTATAATCATTTCTAATTTCTTCTTTTGTGGATTTCATTTGTATTTTGCATTATTCTGAGATTTTTACTTTTTATATACTTTTTGCAAGCTTATAATTCGTAAAGCTTTTCTTTTCTTTGTCTTTTGATATTTATTAAAAGAACTCTTGTTATATTTTGATAATAACAATAATAATATCTTTAACATCTCTCTCTATATATTTTTTGTCATTCACTTTTTGACTTTTCTTCTTCTGGAGAGTGGGTGGTAAAGCTGTCTCTGTCTCAGTCTCTTGACACAAAGTCTCATTCTCAGTTGTCAAGGAGATCTCAGACCTCATGAAACTGCAGCCAGAAGTGCTGGAGAGAGCCTTGTGCTCTCGGACCATGGAAACGAAGAAAGAAAAAGTGGTCACTACATTGAACAAAATTCAGGTGAGAGGGAGGAGATATGATGCTTCTGAGATGCTTTGAAGATTCATCATCTCTACTTGAAACTCACCTGCTCTGGGGACTTTCACAGGCATGCTATGCTAGAGATGCCCTGGCCAAAAACATCTATAGCCGTCTCTTCAGTTGGATAGTGAACCGGATCAATGAAAACATCAAGGTGACAAAAACCTTATGGCTACCTACCTCAGGACTTAACAGTCCTTAGCCCACCCCTCATCCTGGACTTCTCCTCTAGAGTGCAGAGGAAAAAAAAACAAGAAACTTTCAAGTTTCTTGTTCAGCATAATCCCAGTCTGCTTTTATCTGCATAACTCTCCCCATCATCTCTCCTTTGAGCCTCTTATTCTCATATATGTGTGGGACTGGCTATTCAAGTCTATTTTCCATTCTCTCTTCAGGTGAGCGATTCAATTAAAAAGAAGGTTATGGGTGTGCTGGATATCTATGGCTTTGAGATATTGGAGGTGAGAGTTTCTTCTCTTTCTAAACTTTTGTTAGTACTAGTTGACCAATAGATAAATGACAACTTCTAGAAGATAGTCAATAGTCAATAAACATTAAGTTACTATATGCTAGATACTCTTAAGTGCTGGGGATACAAATAAGAGAAAGTCTCTGCCCTTCAGGAGCTTACAATTTGTGGAACTGAAACCACAACTCTGGTGAAAAATGAAAAATTGATTGGAAATTCTAATTCTAATGGAATTCTAGCCCTCTGTATAAAGGGAAGCTTTGGAAGGGGATGCTTGCCCTTCATCTCTCCAATCAAAAGGAGAAAGGCAACTGAGATTATTGATGACGTATTGAATGCCAGAGTCAAAATAATGTCTGGGATGTTGAGATTGCTGAAGATGAGTTTATGCAATGGAAAACATGATGGGTAGAGAGTAAATTGGAGTTGAAGTGGGTAGAGAACATTACTTTCTCTTGGTTCTCCTTGATCAGACAGTGACATCAGGGGCCCAGAACACATAAAAAGTTCAGAATCCCTCTCCCTCCCCTTCTCTCTCTCTCTCTCTCTCTCTCTCTCTCTCTCTCTCTCTCTCTCTCTCTCTCTCTCCTCTCTCTCTCTCTCTCTCTCTCTCTCTCCCCTTCTCTCTCCCCCCCACCCCCCTCCTCCTTCTTCTTTTTCTTCTTCTTCCTCTCTCTCCCTCTCCTTCCCTCCATCCCTCTCTCCCTCCCTCCTGTGGTCATTTTTGTCAATGCTACATGTCCAAGACAGAGATACTCTTGATTCTTCCCTCTTCCTTACTTCCCCACCCCCACATACCCATATCTGTCTAACTGATTAACAGATCTGCCTAATCTTCCTCTGTAACATCTCTATACTCTGTCCTCTTTACTCCAATTTTCCATAGTTATCACCCTAGTTCAGGCCTTCAACATATTTCAACATCATATCACAATAGCCTCCTAAATGGTATCTACTTCTAGTTTTTCCTATCTTTACTCCATTCTCCACATAGGTGCCAAAATTATCTTCCTAAAGCTCAGGTCTTACCATATTACTTTCCTGCTCAAAACTTCTAAGTATTCCCTATTGCTTCAGGATAACAGCAAATCCCTCAGCCTGGAATTTATAGCTGCTTTTTTCACATACTCTATGTTTCAGCAGTCCCCTTAATTAGCCTCCTATGTGTTGTCTCCTAGATTAGACTGTGAGCTTCTTGAGTACAGGGATTGTCTTATGTTTTTCCTTGGATTGTCAACATTCACATGGTATCTAATGCATACCCAGTAAATATAACTTAATAAATGTTTATTAATTCTTCTACTGTTTCCCAAACTTGGCATTTCATTATTAGCCTCCAATTCTTTGCACAGGCTGTCCCACACCTCAATTACCACTCCCATCTCTAGAATGCATTCCTTCCTCACTGTCACCCCTTGTACATTGGAACATCTTCCTATACTTGGGGTTGTTAATCCTCTTTCCCCCTTACATGTTGCCTCTAGCACTTGCTAGCTAGATGTCACCTAACTTCTTTGGGCCTCAGTTTCCACAACTGTAAAAAGGAAGAGGTTGGACTAGATAATCTCTGAACTTTCTTACAGCTTGAAATCTAAGTTGCAATGTAGCATCTCATAAAGTAAGTTCCTTGAGGACAGGGACTATTGTTTTGTCTTTATCAAAATACCTTGCACCCAACATAGTATCTTGCATAGTAGGAACAGAATATTTATTTGCTTGTTGGGTTGAATTAGGCTGGATTGGAGAGGAGGGGCTAGTCCCAGGGGAGGCTGGGCAGATTCCTCTCTAATTCATGTATTCTAATCTCTCCATCCAGAATAACAGCTTTGAACAGTTCGTGATTAATTATTGTAATGAGAAACTACAGCAGGTGTTCATAGAAATGACACTGAAAGAGGAGCAGGAAGAATACATGAAGGAGGTAAATATCCTTCCCCTCCACATAACGCCTAAAGCCCCCTTCCTTTTACCATGTCCTAAACATTCATCTTTCTGATCATGCTCTCAACCAGCTTTCACCCAGGACACATGGCAACAAGTTCCCATATTGTTGGTCAGTAAGCATTTGCTAAGCACCTACTATGTATAAGGCACTATGAAATAGGACTGAATAAGAGTTAAATGAGTGCTTGGCTTGACCTGTAGGAGCATAGGGTGAGGGATAGGGCAAGCCCTGCGAAAAATTTAAAAGCAAAGCTGGGCTTTAGCTTTTATTGGCCTTTCTTCATCCTTCTTATGCCCAGTTCCAGCTTATAGAAAATTTTATTGTACACCCTGGAAGCTGTTTGAACTCTTACTGCCACTAATTGTCCAGGTTGCATTCTACCTGCAATCTTGCAAAAGGATTTCACATTCCATGTCTTCTAGCAATCAAGTTTTTAGTTAATCCCAATGAATTTCTCATTAGTGATATTTCAGATGGTAAAAAGTGATTTTTAAAATTCTCTTCTTTTTGGAGGGAGAAGAGCACAGAGATCCCTTCTTTTAAATATCACCACTCAGTTTATTTCAAAAGATAGTGGGAGGTAGGAAGGAGGTAGAGGTGAAAAGGCAACCTATTTAACGTGTTAAATTAATGTGTGTGTATGTTCATGTATAATTTTTATTTTGTTATAACACTGAACTCAGTACATATAATTTTTAACAATCGTAGGGGAAATTGCCCAACCCCTTGACCACAGATCTACATAGAGAATATATACTCCCTCTCCATCCCTCAATTTCCTACCCTTCCCCTTCTCCTCACCATCCCAGAATTCTTGTTCCTCATAATTCATAGTCCAGACACATTTTTCTTCTCCATAATCCTGGTTCTTCCAGCTCCTCTTTTCTTTTCCCATGCTCCCATGTCACCACACCTTTATTCAAATATTGTCAACCAATGACAGAGGGAAAAGCAGCCCTACCAAGGATTTCCCTCAGCTTTGAGGGGCACTAATCTTCATTTTGTGGGATTTAGGCATCAGTTGGTATTCATTATGCTATTCCTCTAACTTATCTTGAACTTTTTTGCCCTAGGGTATACCTTGGGATAAGATTGAATATTTTGATAACAGCATCATCTGCAAACTCATTGAGCATGTGAGCAACTTTCCACTTTCCCCCATGTTTGATTACCCAATGAATAGGATACATCTTAAGTCACCTGTTCTCACCCTCAACTAGTCAGATACTGAAGGGAAGAAAGGAGAGGAACAAGGGGATGGGATGCTTTGGAAGCACTTGAGTCCAAGGGTTGGAACTTCCATGTTTTGTAGGTTCAGGATACATACGTTGTTTTTTGGGAGGGAAAGGAGAGATTTGGGATAGATGATCTTTTCCTCTCTCCCCGGAAATGAAGGGAGGGAATAAACATTTATTAAACAAATACCATGTGCCAGGCATTGGGCTAAGAGCTTTATAACTATTATCTCCTTATAAACACCCTACCAGAATCAGCAGGGTATCCTGGCCATGTTGGATGAGGAATGCCTTCGGCCTGGTATGGTCAGTGATTCTACCTTCCTAGCAAAGCTGAATCAAATGTTCTCCAAACATCAATACTATGAGAGCCGGGTCACCCAGAATGCCCAACGCCAGCATGACCCCAGCCTGGGCCTTAACTGCTTCCGTATCCAACATTATGCTGGCAAGGTAAGTGGAGGAGAAAGGCTAGAAGGGAATTCAGGGATGGATGGGCCATGAGTGGAATAGAGAAGACGGAGTAGGAATAAGTCAAGAGCAGGAGATGGAGACTGAGAAATAAGAAAGAATAGATGAAATTTTTCAGGGGGGAATTGAGGAATAAAATACAAGGGCTGAAGTCCACGGGAGTGCTGAAGGTAAAGAAGATAAAGTGCAGTGACTGTGGCATAGGAATCAAAGCTGGAAGTTGGAGAAATCTGGGTGTAGGGTGCTAAAAGGCTAAAATTATGGGGTTCTAGCTAACTCACATCCCTTCAACCAGGTGATGTACAATGTGGATGGTTTTTTGGACAAGAACAATGACCTACTATTCCGAGACTTGTCACAGGCTCTGTGGAAGTCCAAGCACCACCTGCTTCAGATGCTGTTCCCTGAAGGGAACCCCAAACAAGTCTCCCTTAAGCGACCCCCCACAGCTGGGACCCAGTTCAAGAACTCTATAGCCACACTCATGAAGAACCTGTATTCCAAGAATCCTAACTATATTAGGTGATATCTCTTATTTATAACAGATATACTATAGACATAATGAGATGATAGAATTATAGGATCCTAGATTTAGAGCTAGAGGCAGCTAGATAGTGCCATGGTGGATAGGGGAATTGAGCTGGGAAATAGGACCTGAGTTCAAATTTGACCTTGGATGCTTAACTAGTTGTGTGACCCTGAGCAAGCCCTATAGCCCTGCATACTCCAATTTCTTTATCTGTAAAATGAATTGGAGAAGGCAATGGCAAACCATTCCAAGATCCTTGCCAAGAAAACCCCAAATGAAATCACAGTCAGACACAACTGAATAACAATAACAAGATGGAAATACTTGTCTAGTACTTTAAACTCTTTATATTGGAGCTGATAATATAATAATAATAAATAATAATAAAGTACAATGGGTATAAATCCCCACTATACAAACATAAAATAACACACCAAAAAAGGAAGTCTCAACAGGATGGGGAAAAAGTGCACATGCAAGGAGTAGGATGCGAAGGAGAGATTAATGAGAGTAGAGAAGGAGGAAGAAGGCTTGGATCTCAAGGAGGATTTCCCAATGGGAGTAGAAGGGGGAGGCAAGATGTTCCATTCCCTTGAAATTTCTTGGTCCTGGATACAGGCAGACATTTGGTGAAAAGAGGAAGACCTTGGTCTCTCTTGACTGAAGGGCACAGAGTCAGAAGGATGGACATGAAAATCTCAAAGGGGAATCCTACAGGAGGCTTTGCTTGTACCCACGAACCCTATCCTTCCCATAGGTGCATCAAACCAAATGAGCATCAGCAACGAGGTCTGTTCTCAACTGAACTAGTGGGCACCCAGGTGCGGTACCTGGGACTACTCGAGAATATTCGGGTGCGAAGGGCTGGCTATGCTTACCGACAGGTTTACAGTGCCTTCCTGGACAGATACCGGATGCTGAGCCGGTCTACATGGCCCCATTGGCATGGCCAAGCTCGGTAAAGAGGGAAAAGGGGGAAAAGCAGTAAAAGGGGAAATCACTGCAAGGGCTGAAGGTAAGGTCCAAGGGATTCGGGAAGATCAGATCATAGAGGCCCAGGGAAGAGAGCTAAGTGCAGAACCAAAAGAAAAAACAAAGACCCTATTCTCAGAATCCCCTCCCAACTCCCAGCTTCTAAATATAGTGGTGGTATTTAGCTCAAATCAATTCCCTTGAGCACAGAATGACTGCCCATACCTGAGCTCTCACCTGGGGTGACAGGGTACCTCTCTATGGGACATGTCTACCCATTGCTTCTCCCATATAGGGAGGGAGTCGAAAAGCTTCTGGAAGAACTAAGCTTGGGCTCTGGGGAGCTGGCCTTTGGTCGGACCAAAATCTTCATCCGGAGCCCCAAGACGGTGAGTGAGCATCAGGGAAGGGAAATGGAGCAGTGAAGGAGGGCAGAATGTGGCCCTACTTGGGTAGTTTCCTAAAGGGGGGATTCCACCTCATGGAACTAGGAATACATGGATGTAGCTCTGCAAGGGAGCTGTGGGGGGAGACTATGAAGATCCCTTAGTACTGATAGGAGAAGGGCATAGAGTCTGGGTCTCTATTCCAATCTTCCTCATTCCATTCTCCTTTCCCCAACTCTTTTCTCCCCTTAGCTTTTCTATCTGGAGGAGAAAAGGAGGATGCGAATACATCAGCTAGCTGTTCTCATCCAGAAGATGTACCGGGGCTGGCGGTGCCGTACCTATTACCAGCTCATGCGCAAAAGTCAGATCCTCATTTCTGCCTGGTTTCGGGGGAACATGGTAGGAGTCACCCCAGAACTCCCCCCCCCACTCCCAGAACACTGAGGCCACGTGGGAGGGAGAGGTACAGCTCTGGTAATAGTTGGGGAGAGGTGAGGAGGCTCCTCTGGCACCCTTCCTTCCGTTTCCTCATTCCCCAATGTTTTCTGCAGCAAAAGAAACGCTATGGGAAGATAAAAACATCAACATTACTGATCCAGGCTTTTGTGAGAGGATGGAAGGTAAATAATAAAGGGAGCCTGGGGACACCGGGGGCTCGCCCAGGCTTCACTCTGGTTCAGATTGTGCTGGTCACTTAACATAGAGAAGATATTGATAGGATTTAGGGGGAAGGGAGCAGACATTGTTCACAAACCTTTGCAATCACAGATAAGGAAGGCTAAAATAATGAGCATAAGTGCATGTATGTGTATGTCTGCCTTCTCATTTTCTCTGCCCTCTGGCCCAGATCCCCTGAATCTTGGGATGGGAAAGAGATCATCTCATCTCTCTTCCTTGTGATATAGTAATCTATCATCTTGGCTGCTCTTCTCTTGACTCTTTAAGGGGTTGAAGGAACAGAGAATCAATTGATCAATAAGTATTTATTAAATTTCTACCATGTTTCAGGCTCTAAGCTAGGTACCAGGGATACAAGCCTAAAGAAAGAAACAGTGCTTACTTGAAATGAACTTATTCTTAATGGGAGAGGCAACAAACATATATAAAAAAACAGATGCAGGAGTATACAAATAATACAGACAAACACACAGTAGTTAAAGGTGACTTGGTGGGAAGGGGGAAAAACTAAAATTTGGGATCAGAAAAGATTTGATGCAAAAGATGGAGTCTGAGCTGCAGCTTAGAGACACTCCAAGGAAGCATAAAAGGGAGTGCATGAACGTCATATGAATAATGGGTATTATATTTCTTGCCTTTTCAATAATGGGTATTACATTTCTTGCCTTTTCAGTGGGTGGAAGAAGGGAATGAATTTATAGCTGATAACAAAATTTTTTTTAAAGGGAGTACACATTAGGTTGAGTGGTAGGGGGAAGACTTTGCAAAAGTATGAAGACTAGAGATAGAGTGAGGAACAACATTGGGGCTGGAGAAAGAAATAGCAAACTATTCCAGTATCTTTGCCAAGAAAAGCTTAGAGTCACAAAGGAAAACGAGTGAACAACAGTAGCAACACTATGTACTGGACCCTACTAATTTCTCATTTAATCCTCACAATCCTGTGAGATAGGAACCATTATTATCCCTATTTTACAGTTGAGGAAACTGAGTTAGGCAGAGTTTAAATGGCTTGTCCAATTAGTATCTGAAATATGAACTCAAGTCTTTCCCCTAGGAGAACTTATCTTTTCCACCTGAGCTCTCTACTGTACCACTTAGCAGCTTAGATAGAAAAGATAAGCTCCCCTAGGGGAAAGATAATTAAGTTTAGATATGTTGGGTTTAAGATTGCTTTGGGATTTGTTGATTGAAACATCCAAGAGGCAGTTATGGAACTGAAGCTAAAAGAATGAGTTTCTTGAGATCAGAGATTGCCTTGCCTTTGTATCACCCAGTGCATAGCCAGTACTTGGGGCAGAGTGAGTGCCCAATACATTGTTGTGGAATTAAATTGAATTAAGATGCTCTCTTTCTTTTTTGTCCATGGTCACTCCTGCCAGGCCCGAAAGGAATATCGGAAATATTTCCGGTCAGGGGCAGCCTTGCAGTTGTCAAACTTCATCTATAGGAGAATGGTGAGTAGGTCAGATGGAGAATGTAAAGCTGGGAGAAGAGTGAAAACTGAGTTGAAATTCTTCTCTCTTTTTTGAACAAGAGATGCTAAGGGAAGAGGGGTGGAGTCAATGAATGGGGAGGGAATGGAGCCTCAGTCCTGCTGCAAGTTCAATTTCTGGATTAAATTTTGCTCCTTTTCTCACTCTTCTTTCCTGCCTCCTATCTCCAGGTGCAGAAATTCCTGTTGGGCCTGAGGAATAACCTGCCCGCTAAGGTCACTGACCACAGGTGGCCACCTCCTCCTTACAAAGTCTTTACCCTGGTGAATCAGGAGCTGAAGACCATTTTCTACCATTGGAAGGTGAGAAAACCATTGGAGGGTGGGAGATAGAGAGGGCCTCTTTCCATCCAATCTTTTCTGCATACAAGTATTTCCCACCTCTAATCCACCCCAAGCCCATCCAGTCTCTGGTTCTGACCCTTTCCATCAACACTTCTGGGACATTCTTTCTTTCTGTCCAGAGTAAACAGTTTCTGGATCAGCTTTCTCCACAGAAGAAAGAGGCTCTGAAGGAGAAACTCTGTGCCAGTGAGTTGTTTAAAGGCAAAAAGGCTTCATATCCCCAAAGGTAAGGACAGTGGAGAACTGGGGGTACATTAGCCACAACCTGGAGATTTTTCCAGATGGAGCTGGCCCTATCTGATCCAGAAAGAGATGGTGAAGATGGCCCTAAAGGGGAAAGGGCCATAGAGGCAGGAGCTTGGGAGAAGCCAGAAGGGACTTGCTCCTTCATGCCTTGTTTGTGCCCTCAGTGTCCCTGTGCCGTTCCGAGGTGACTATGTGATGCTTCGTGAGAAACCCAAGCTGCAGCAGCTACAGACAGCTTCTGATGGTCCTGTGCTGATGGCTGAGACTGTGAATAAAGTCAACAGAGCCAATGGCAAGGTTTGAACCCCCATCATCTCTTCTTGGAACTTCCCCATTCCCACCCCATAACAAGCACAGGGATTCTGTAATTAAATAAGCTGAGATAGATACCAGGTCCTCCCCATGGAGGGGAAGCGACATGGTAAAGCAGAATAAACCCAGTGGGGTCCTAGCCTGGCCACTAACTAGTGAGATCATCCTGAACAAGTCACCATATTTCCAAGCTCGGTTTCTTTATCTGTCATATTATCCCAATAATATTTACAAGCATAACATAGGGTGGCTGGAAGGACTTTATAAACCCTTAAAACACTGTAGAAATGTGAATTGTTATTGTTATTCTTCTTTACCCCACTCCTTTCCCCCAGATGGCCCCAAGAATTCTCCTCTTGACCAAGAGTCATGTAATCCTTGCTGATGCCAAAGGCTCCAAAATCAAGACTGTCGTTGGGTTGGAGAAAGTAGCCGAAGTGTCGGTCAGCAGCCTTCAGAATGGACTCGTTGGCTTGCATTTCACTGAGGTACCTAGAGAATGGCCATACCTCTCGGAGACCAGGGAAAGAGGCAGGGGAGGACAAAGGGCAAGAGGGACTGGCCCTGGCAATCGGGGCCTCGGTTTCCCTATTATTGTGGTGACTCAGGATTTCCCTGCTCTTCTCATTTCACCCCCCAAGATCTCTTCAGTGGGCTCCAAGGGAGACTTTCTACTGGTCAGTGAGCATGTGATTGAGTTGTTGACCAAGCTATACCGGGCCACACTGGATAAAATGAAGAGGCAACTGCCAATTACTGTGACTGAAGAGTAAGAATTATCAATAGGGGAAAGACTGGGGAGGTCATAACCAGGAAGCTATGGGTCACCCCGACCTGGGAGTCATTAAGGGAGAAAGAAGGCTGGGCAGAACTCTTACTCTGTGGGTGGACAATACTTGGAGGCCTCTCCTTCTGTCCTCCCTCCCCGACAATTGACTTATTCATTGAACAAGCATTCATTAAGTGTCTACCATATGCTAAGCACGACTCTCCTAGTTGCTTCAGACTGCCTTCTGATTCATCTAGCATCAGGGATTAATTCTCTGGAGTGGGAGGATACTAGGTCCAAGAAGGGAAAAAACCCATCATTGAGCTGGTAGGGGCTCCAGATTTTATCCCCACCCCTAATCTTATCCCAAGGTTCACAGTGAAGTTCAAAGAAGACAACATGAAAGTGAAAGTCATTCAGAGCCCAAAGAGTGAAAACAGAAACAACATAAGCTGCAAGAAGAAAGGAAGAAACCACTTGGAGGTATATGCACAGTGAGGAAGATGGAGAGCCATTGTCCCCTGTCCTGGAATAGCACCAGATTTTGAGTCCCCCCTACTCTTGGAGAAGAGGAAGGGAGAGGGAGAAGGCTCTTATCGCTTAATAAAACATGTCAGCAATGGAAGGTTTGCTTATTTTGAGTCGGAGTAACTCTAGGATCAGCCAGCTCTCCCTACTTTCTTCTAATTGCCCCGAGGTCACTAGATTCCTCTCTTTACTGCCTCCCCTTCCCTCCCCCCCCCCAAAAAAAAAAAAAAACTTCACCAGACTCCTTGGATTCAGTAATACTGTGTATTGTATCAGTAATACAGTAATAACGAGTCTAGGTTAAAAGGAAAATTGCTTCTTGGCCCTTTAATTTGCTGAGCTTCGGTGGGGTTTGCTGAGATGGTGTGGGAGACTAAGAAGAAGGAAGCAAGGTCAGGTCACGGATGGCCCACGGACCAACATATTAAACATGTCCCTAACAGGCTGGGAAGAAATACTGGTTCTCATGGAGATTTCATCTGGGAGGGAGCCAGAGGAGAGAGGACAGAAGTGGGTGGAGGCCCTCGTGGGGAGAAGATGCCCACTCCCACCCCTGGCAAGGGCCTCCTCTTCCAGCCCTTTCGCTGGCACTAGCCTAGTTGGAGCACATCTGCCTCCCTGGCCCCTTCATCCCCCCTTATCTCTGACCTCCCCCTCTCCCCACCCTACCTGCCACAATGATGCCAGATAATTATGTTGCCAGTCGATGTCCCACAGCTAGGGCCTGCAGCTGGTGGTACTCAGAGTGAGGGGGCCGAGGCTCTCCCTCTCCACCCCAGCCCCCCATTCGTTTTGCTCTTCTCTTCCTGATTATTCCTTCTCATTATCTCCCTTTCTGCATTGACCTGTCTCTCTCTACATCTCTCATCATCTGTCTTTAATAGCAAAATCTAATACTTTAAATCATACTTTTACTTTACAAAATCTTTCCCCACGCACTCTCTTTCTCCCTGATTCTGTTTCCTCTCATCTCAGTCCATCTCTCTCTGCTTCAGCCAACCAAATATTTATTCAGGTGCGTACTGCCCCCACCCCCTCTCTGCTGTTTTTGCCTATTTTTTGTTATGATCTCTGTCTTTCAGTGTCTCCTTTCCTCTCTAAGCTTCCCTCTGTCTCTGTATCTTCCCCCTCCTCCTGTCCCTTCTCTCCCTCCCTTTTTTCCAACCTTATCTCCATCCCCACTGTATCTTGAGGATGGGGGTCCCTCCTTTTCCCAGACCCATCAGCAGTCAGCTCACAGCCCCAATAAACAAGGGGGAGAAGAAAGATTAACTTTTCATTTTAGCCTGGAAATTAATCTAACTCTTCCTGCGCAATACCCTCGAAGGCATGAGCTGAGTCAGGGCAGAAGGGTCAGGTTTTGTCCATCTTTTAGAGAGGGTGTAGGATTTTTCCTTCACCTCTCGGCTTGACCCAGGAGCTGCTGTTCCCAGAGGCAGAGGACAGCCTCACCCCATGTCTCTGACACAGACCACGAAGGCCCCAGAGAGACAATCCAGGATCACGGAGTTGGCTGTTCCCCACAGTCCTCCTATAATCAGCATTGTCTGTCTCTTCCTGTGCCCTGAGCCCAAATTGGCATCATTTTCTGATGAAGTGTCTGGCCATTTTCAGAAGCAATTTCAGAAGAGACTATAACGGCTGCTCCCTCCTCCACTCCTCCCCTGTTGCCCTTGTTGCAGGCACAGGGTGGGGAGAGAGGAGGGAGCTTGGAGGAGGTTCTTGATTCTCATCCCTTTCTCCAGCCACAGTGGGCCCCAAATCTGAGGATTAATGAACATGAGAAAATGGAAAGCAGATGGTCCTTCCCTGCAACCAGGCTCTGTCTTGCCTTTCCAGTCCCTTTCTCTTTGACCTTTTCTTCTTCTTTCTTTCCCTTCCTCCGCCACACTGACCCCACTTGGGAGGCACCTCTCAAAGCAAGGGTCCCCCGATAGAGCAGAATGTAGTTCAATGTGCTCCCTTTCTAGGGTATGTACTCCCTCAGAACCTATTCCCTTTATAGGAATACATTTTGAGTTACTAGCTTTCAATTTCTAATCCAGAGACATATTTTTCCTCTTCAATCATTCAAGAACTGATCAAAGAAACTATTTTTAATCCCTCAAATTATTTCAGTCTCTCCTTGGAAAATTTATACAAAGTTGCCCACTATCATCGTTACTATTCAATATTGTATTAGAAATGCTAGCCTCGGCAATAAGAGTTGAGAAAGAGATTAAAGGAATTAGAGTAGGCAATGAGGAAACCAAACTATCACTCTTGGCTGATAATATGATCTTAGAGAACCCCAGAGATTCTACTAAAAGGTTATTAGAAAATTTGTTAACAACAGTAACTCATATTTATATAGCACTTTAAAATCTATAAGTACTTTCATTACAATTATCTTGAAAGACCCTAAATTTTTTATAACAAGGTAATGCAGAAAATGTAGAAGCAGAGGATCTGAGTTCAAATTCTGGATTCTGACACTTACTATCTTGAGCAAGTTATTTAAATCTTTGGACTTCATTTTCCTCATCTGTGAAATGAAGAAAGTTAAGTAAATAACTTCTTAAAATTCCTTCCAGTTTTAAATCTATGAGCCTATAATTCCCACACAAAATAGACTCCTACTGATGGGGGAATGACTAAAACACTGTGAGCCATGAGTGCAATGAATATTACAGTTCTGTAAAAAAAAAAAAAATTGATGGGCTATGATGAATATAGAGAAGCATGGAAAAATATTCCTGAATCAAAGCAAAGTAAGCAGAACCAAGAAAATGTGACTACAAAAACATAAATAGAAAGAACAATCATATAGAATATACCTTTATAGAGGTAGGAGGTGTTACATTGTACATATTTTCAAACTTTAAATATATATATATAAGTTTTGCAGATTTTTTTCTTTTTTATCTTAAAAATGGTATTTATTATATGGCATGACTTTGTAAGGGAAGGGAGTACTGGAGTGATTTTGGGGATGATAAGAAAAAAGACATCAATACAAACTTTTTTTAAAAATCACATCCCTCCCCCTCCAACCTTCATCCTTGATGTTATATAATCTCAGCCCTTTTCTTCTTACATTCTTGGAAGTGGCTCTCCTCTAGCCTATGAGATTGGAGGCTCCAAGAAATACTCGGGGCAGCAGCTGGGGCTCTCTCGGCTGCCTGAGTCCTTGACTGGCTCAGGGCCACTTCTCTCCGTTACTGTTCCACGATTTCGCTTGGCTGGGAGGCTTCGGCCTTGCTGGATGACATTTCCATCTGCTCCCCACGTAGCCTGCCCTGCCTGCTACCTCCCTCTTGGCCTTTTAGAGCCAGGGCCGCAGCTTCCGCTCCCGGCTTCATGACTTGGCCTGGAGTGGCCATTGCAATCCTCCGGAGTCAGCCTCCCCAGCTGCTCCCTCAAGGACAGAGCCATTATCTCTGCCAGGGAAGTGTGCAGGAGCCCAGAGGTGGGTGTGCACATGTGTGATGGGGACCTGCTGCTGCACGGGCCCTCTCCCCCTCCCTCCGCCTCCCCTCCAGCCCCAGGCTCCCAGGCACTCATTAAGTCGCCCTTTCTGATCTCAGCCAGCATCACTGCTGGCAGCTCTCCCAACCCCCACCCCATTCCCAAAGAAAAGGAGGAGGAGGAGGAGAGGAGGTCCGAGCAGAAGACCTGCTAGGGTTCCAACAGGGGCTGTGCTGTAGACAGACATGAACAGGGGCCAGGGGATGCCCCGAGCCACCTGCAGGCAGTTCCTTTCCGGGCAAAATGCACACCTGAGTTCCTGTTTCCCCCAGGTGCAGCCTCTGTCCTTCCCCCAGAGCAAACTTTCACCCCCCAAGCCTGGCCCTTCTTCCCTTCTCTGGCTTAGCTCAGCATCAACCCTTTCAAGTCCTTGCGAGTCCTGCAGATCAAGGGGCTACTAGTTCCCCCTGCCATCTCCTTGCTTACCCCCCTCCAGGCCCCCCACCCCCAGGACCGTAGGGAGCCTTATCAAAGGACATTATTCATGGCAGACCTTTCCCCAGAGCTCTCTGACAGGGAGGGGAAGGAGGGGAGAAGGCAGGAAGGGAGAGCCCAAGCAGGACCTGAGAGGTCTTTGCTATCAAACCTTTACTCCTCTCTGTCTCAAGCTCCCTGGCCCCGCAGATGCCGTCAAAGTAGGAGCTAATTACTAAACAGGAAGCATCAAGTACCATTTCTTTTGTTTATATATATAAAATTTGCTTCAAGTTTTAAGTTGTCTCTCTTTCCCAATCTCGCATTTGAGAAGTCCAACATCATACACATCTGAATAGGTATGTGTACACACATGCACATATATGTACACACATGCAAACACAAATACATGTAGGTACAAACACGCATGCATGCAAAACACGCGTGCACGGACACACAAACCCATGCATGTGTAAACACACATGCACATACATACACACAAATACTTGTATGTACAGACATGCACATAGTACACTTGTAAATACATGTATGAATAGGTATGGACACATATGCAGACATGCAAGCACATGTGTATAATCGTGTGCAAAACACATACACATATATACAAACATACCTATACATGCACACATACATATAGCGTGTATATATGGGATGATACAATATATATTTTTTCTCTGTTGGAGAATAGATAGCATTTTCCTTAATAAGTCCTTTGTAGTTGATTTGAATACTCATACTACTCAGAATAACTTAATCATTTTCAGTTACTCTTTGAACAATACTGCTATCACTATATACAATGTTTCCTTGATTTTGTCCTTTTTACTTCATTATTTCATGCGAGTCTTTCCATGTTTTTCTAAAATCAATCCGCTTATCATTTCTTGCAGCACAGATTCCACAACTTATTCAGCTATTTCCCAATTAAGGAGCATTCCCTCCATTTCCAGTTCCTAGCCACCTCAAAGAGAACTGCTATAAATATTTGAGAATATATAGGTTCTTTTCCTTTTCCCCCAGTCACCTTGGGAGACAGACCTAATAGTGGTAATTCTGGATCAAAGGGTGTCACACAATTTCATAAATCTTTGGACATAATTCCAGATTGCTCTCCAATATGGTTGGAGAAGTTCACAGTTTTATCGACAATGTTAATACATTGTCCAATGTATTATTAATAATTAATTTTTACTAATTACTAATTATTAAAACAGTTTCACGTTTCTCCAATAGTTATCATTTTTCTCTCCTATCATTTTAGCCACTCTGATAAATGAGATGATATCTCAAAGTTGTTTTAATGTTTGTTTCTTTAATCAATAATGATTTGTGGTATTTCTTCATGTGACTACATATAACTTTGATTTCTTCTTCAAAACTGCCTGTTCATATTCTTTGACTATTTATCAATGGGAAATGACTCATATTTTTATAACTTTGACTCTGTTCTTGATATATTTGAAATATGAGGTTTTTCTCTGGGAAATTGTCTATAAAATTTTTCTCCTCAATTTTTGCTTTTCTTGAATACACTGGTTTTATTTATACAAAACTTTTAAAATTTAATGTCATAAAATTATCCATTTTATATTTCATAATACTATCTATTTCTTGTTTATTCATAAATTCTTCCTTTATCTATAAATCTGATGGGTAATATGTTCCATTTTCTTCTAATTTACTTAAGATATATCCTTTATGTCTAGGTTATGTATCCATTTTGAATATATCTTAGTAAATAGTGTAACATATTGTTCTCTATCTTATTTTTGCTGGATTGCTTTCCAATATTTATTAGTGTGTTCTTGTCCTCAAAACTTAGATCTCTATATTTATCAAACACAAAATTACTATAATTTTGTATATATAATATACAATCATTTATATATAATATATATAATCACTTAGTACTGTGTGCATTGTATACCCATTCTATTCTACTGATCCACCATTTTAGTGGAAAAACCCAAATAGTTTTGATTTTTTTAAATCAAATTTTATTTTTAAAAATTACCAAGCATTTATTTTCTCACCAGTATCTACTGAGGGGTGGGGGGAACTATTTTAACAAGATTTTAAAAACTTTTCCTTAGCTCTGCACTCTGAAATAAATCAATAATCCGTTGATCTGTTATTTGACATTTTAATTGCATGAACAACCTATACTGCACTCCTTTCAGGACCTATCTTCTTGGCTCCTGCTTCTAAGTACCCAAGAATCTTTTTGCTTTCTTCATGCTTTTCTCACCAGCCCTATTCCTTTTCCTTCAGGGTGCACCCTGTCCAGTAATTAGCTGAGTATTTAAAGGGGCCAAATTGGGCTTATGCATAATTAAGGGGATTGGGGAACCAGCTGCTGCCCACACTCTGGTCCAGCAGTTCTTAACCCTTTTGGTGTCATGGACCCTTTTGGCAGTCTTGTGAAATCTGCACAGCCCTTCTCAAAAAAAAAAAAAAAGTTATATTTTAAACTTAAAAAATGTTATTTAATTGAAGTAAATGCTACATTTCAGCTAGATTTTAGTGAAAATAAAGATATAAGTTCATGGACTCTCTGAAATCTATCTATGGGATCCTTCCTTGGGCATTTTCAGACCTCAGGTTAAGAATCTCTGCTTTAGGTAGATGCAGCTTGTCTGAGCTGCCAGCTTCAAACGAAAGAGCAAAAGACAAAAGGTTGGCAAGGGACTCTGATCTAAAAGATTTGATAGCTCTAAGGAGAAGACAAGAGAGATGGACAGGCTGATCTCATGGGAAAAGGGCTGATAGATGGTTACCCCAGCTAGGTTATTCTCAAGCATCTGGATGAACCTTGGTAGTTACTAACATCTATCTTTTTCTGTCTATTTATCCTTATCTCTTCTCTATTTTCTATCTGTCTCTCCCTTTGTTTCCTCTCTCTCTATTTCTTCTCTCTCTCTCTGTTTCTCTCTTTCTCTCTCTCTCTCTCTCTGTTTCTCTCTCTCTCTGTCTGTCTCTGTCTGTCTGTCTCTGTCTGTCTCTGTCTCTCTCTTTCTCTGTTTCTCTCTTTCTCTCTCTGTTTCTCTCTCTGTTTCTTTCTCTCTCTGTTCCTCTCTCTCTCTCTCTCTCTCTCTCTCTCTCTCTCTCTCTCTCTCTCTCTGTTTCTCTCTCTCTCTCTCTGTTTCTTTCTTTCTCTCTCTTTCTCTGAGAAGATGACAGAACTTCAAGAAAATAGATTAGACGGGGGGGGGGGGAATCCCTGAAACAAGATAAAAAACGAAAGGCTTGGCAAGAGATCAATCCTGAAGCATAGTGGGAATGGTAAGAACAGAAGGCATGTTCTTTTTATTCTCTATCTTTATTGAGACTGCAGCAGGAGGAATAAAGGTTAGACTACAGCAAGAACTTTTCTATTGTCAGGAATAGCCAAGGAGCAGAGTAAGAGACAAGAAGCCCAGGAGATCTTCCTGCCCTCAATAGACCTTTGAGTAATGAGATGGGACAATGGGGAAGGGATTTCTGGATTTGGAAGCAGGCTAAGGGATGAATTAATCACAGGATCACACATTTAGAGCTAGAAGGGACATCAGAGCTCTCTAGACTAGTTCCCTCATTTTTTTATAGGTGAGGAAACTCAGACCAGAGGCATTGATTTATATTGACATGCAAAACTGAGATGGCTGGCTTATTAAGCATTTGCTTGGGGAGCTATTTTGGAGAGGGAGGGAAGAAAACCCATTTAACCCATCCCTTTATCTGGGCCTGGAAGCTCTCCTTATCATCCTTCCTTATCTCTTATCAATTCCGATGAGATCCTTTATTCCAGCTTAGAAGCAGTGGGGGTATAGCAAAGGATAGGATCAGTCCCAGAGTCCTAAGAGTAACATCATCTTCAAATGTGTCCCAGTTTCAGGCTATCTGTAGAAGGGGCCAAAATGGACTTTGCATTCCACAGAGATGCTTCAGGGGAGCCCAAATGGGAGTGTTTTTCACACTGACCAGCCTAGCTGATGGATAAAGGGTGGGAAGGGAGTGCTTGAGAAGAGCCTGGGGAATTATAGAGAGAGGAGATCCTCTAAGAGAGCCTGTGGAGATAAGGGGAAAGATGAAGAGATTGATTGCATTTTTACCTATTAATGTATCATGAGCATATTCTACATCAAATCACAAATAAATAAATACTTATTTTCTAAGTTCATTCTTCAGGCACTATTGGGAAGGTAGCATTAGCACTGGGCTGTGTGTCTGGTAGGTTTTTCCTGTTCTCAGGGTTTCTGACTGCAACATTTTCCTCCTCCCCCTTCCTCACCCCCAGCCCCCCCAATCTCCCTCTTCTTCTATCTACCCCAGGATTGGTGGCTCTCAGCCCCTCCTCTCAGCCCTCCACCCCCCCCCCCCAGACCCTCCCAAAGCCCTTATCAGGGAGCAGGGACTGTGCCTCTGCCAGATCCAAGATCCCCTCTCCCTTTAGCAGCAGCCACTGAAGCATCCTTGTGGAAACTGGGAAGCAGAACCCCAAGACCCACAGATCCTAAATCTCCGTATCTTAACCAGGAGTCAACTCCAGGTAGGTATAATTAGAAAAGGAGGTGAATTAGGTCAGAAAAAACAGGATATATGAATATATGTGTGTGAGAGGTGGGCACTGAGACTAGGGGACAGGTTTTACTGCTGGGGTCCAGAATCAAGAGGAAAGGACTCAGGAAGATGGAAATTGATACTTTAGGAAGGAGACTGGGAAAATGAGCAAGTATGTGTATCTGTGTGTGTTGGGGGGATTCTTTTAGAAGCTAAGTCAATGTCAGGATGCTAAAGGTTCATCCTCCATTTTCTCCACTTGGAAAGTTTCTCTGTTGGGAAATTATTAGTTTTTAGGACCCTTCCATGGGAGTAAGCAAGGGGTATAAGTCCCTTCTCTGGCTGGGGATCATGGAAGGGCTATTCTCTTCTTCACTCCATCCCCAAGACTTACCACCTCTGCCCTCCTAGGCACCATGAGAAGCACACTGCTGCTCGTGGCTATTCTGGTCCTCAGTGTTGGAAGGAGCTGCCAAGCTGTCTGTGAGGAATCCCAGGAAGAAGGGGCATTTGGTGGGAGCCACAGCAAGGTAAGATACCCCCTTTACCTCTTCAGAGCCAGATTTTCCCTTAATCATAATATCCCTTAAGTTCCAGTGGCAGGAAGGGAAGGAATGTGTATATATTGAATTAGACATATATATATGTATATGTTTGCATTTGTATGTGTAAGAAAGTACATCTTTGTCTCTCTATTGCTGTATCTGTATCTCATTTAGTAACAAGAATTTAATAGCAGCTACTCAAAAATACTGATTAATATTGATTGGATAGTGCTTTATAAGGGGGGAGATGAGTTAGAAGTCAAGAGAGACTTTCTACTAGTTCTTTCCCATAGCCCCTGGTCAAATGACCAGAACCCTTGTTCCCAAAAAATCAATGACCATTTGCATGTTACTTTACACACAATTGTCATATAATCATATCATTATTGAAATGTCAAGACTTTTTTTGCTCTCTCCCCTCTTCTCCCCCAACCCTAATGCCCTTCCCTCCCTTAGGAGCTCAGCCCTTTCTCCTTTTCTCCCAGTGATCCCTCCCCAGCCCTTTAATTCAGGATTTCTTAGATTGGGTTGCCCCAGCATAGAAAAACAACAGTTTGGGCTGTGATTTCCAAAGTTCCTCTTGGGAAGAGGGTGGGAACTGATTGGGAAGGGAGAGAATGAATCTTTTCAGAGTTTTCAAATGACAGCAATTACATTGGCACAAATGCTTTTAAGATGATTACAGGTGGACTTATTACAAATGCTGTGTGTTGAGAAATCTAGCTGTTTCTCTATCCCCAGTCTGCTATGCATCTCATTACAGAGGGTGGGAAGACGATTTGAGCAATTTGGGAAAAGTGGCCTCTCCAGGAGTTATGAGTTAGATGTAAAAAGAGATTGACAATTCTAGGTGCCAAATTGTCTGAGTAGCCAGAGCAGTCTGTGGCAGTGGGGACAGGAGACTGGGCTTACCTTTCCCAAGTGTATGAGTTCAGAGGCAGAGCTCTAGTCTGACATGGTCAGGATTTCTGCCTCTTCCCTCTTGCTGTGTCACTTAGGACAGCCTGTAAGCTCTCTGTTCCTCAGTTTCCCTCTCTTGGATTGCAGAGCAGGGCACCCCACTCTTGCTCCCACAGGGTATCGGGTGGACATGTATATATCTAAATCAGTATCTTTTGTGTGTGTATATGTAAGTGTGAGTATGTGTATGTGTGCTCTAAAAAATGATTGGGCTTTAAATTGAGGGCGAGTGAGATGAAGAAGTAATTCTCTTCTATTTTGATGATGATTGTCTTTCTGTCAGACACCAGCAGCTGCAGCTAGCTGCTGAGGGGTTCCATGTGTTCATCATCCTACAGCTCCTGAAGGTACCAAAAAAAAGAAATTAGGGGAAAAAAACCTATCATGAAAACAATTAGGAGCCCCCATTTGGCAGTCCCAAGAGTTGGCCATAAGGAAAGGGGTCTTTAAGTTCAGTAACACCTTTGACAAATAAAACTAGAATAGATGAAGTGGGAATGGAATGAAAAAGAAAGAATCAGAGATAAAGATACATGGAGAGAGAAAGAGAAAGAGAGAGAGAGAGAGAGAGAGAGAGAGAGAGAGAGAGAGAGAGAGAGAGGGAGAGAGAGAGAGAGAGAGAGAGAGACAAAAAGGTAAGGATACAAGGATGTGGAAGATAGTAAAAGAAAGTGGGTGTATTTATAAGTTTCTCCTATGTTTTGGAGGGTAGAGGGAAATCACAGAAAATATGTATATTCCAATATTTTACCTTCATTTATACTCAACAGTAAAAACCCCATTTTCTCCCAATTCATGACCTGCCCAACTCAGTGGGGAGAGCAATGTGGATGAGATCAGATTATTGTTATTGTTATTATTATTATTAAAGGACCTTCGAATTTTAAGTGAGATAGTATCTTAAATCCCTCTCTTTACTCCTTGTTTGTGATACCAGTCCACATATTGGGGCCCTTTGGGACTTTAATCTTACCTTCTCAATTAAAAAATGAAATCGCACATGTTTAACCTATATAGGAATGCTTACTGTCTAGGGAAGGAGAGAGGGTGTGAGGAAGGGAGAAAAATTTGGAAGACAAGATTTTGCAAAGGTAAATGTTGAAAACTATCTTTGCATGTATTTGGAACAATAAAAGGCTGCTATTTAAAAAAAAGAGAGAGAGATGAAATAATTGAAGCCAAGAATAAATCACTTGCCCAAAGTTAGACAGGTAGTAATCTGGGATTCAAATAGATCTTCTGACTCTAAATTCAAGTTTCTTTCCACCTTTACTGTGAATGGTGATGGGTAAGGAGGAGAGAGACCAGGGCTCCCAAACTTTATTACCTTTCCCTATGCATGTCATCTAAAACCCATGGGCTAACTCAGAGTGAAGGGGATCCCAGACACTTCTCATTCAATATGTGGACTGGTATCACAAACAAGGAGTAAAGAGAGGGATTTAAGATACTATCTCACTTAAAATTTGAAGGTCCTTTAATAATAATAATAATAATAACAACAACTAGCATTTATATAACACAGTGGTTCTCAAAGTGTGGTGCAGTGAATCCTGGAGGGTCTCTGAAATCCTTTCAGAAGGGCTACAAATTCAAAATTAGTTTTTTTTTCTATTTATGATAAATATTTATTATGTAACCCATATAAACAAAAACCCTTTGGATATATTCTCAATAGTTGTTAATACCGTAAAGATACTGAGAAAGAGTTTGAAAGCCACTGAAACATTTTAAGGCTTGCTTAAATATGCTGTCTGATTTGATTCTCACAATAGCCCTGTGGACTAGATGGTATTATTATCTCCATTTTTACAGATAGGGAAACTGATGCTGAGAGAGGCTAAATGACTTGCCCAGTTACTATGCCAATAAGTATCTAAGGCAGATTCAAATTCAGGTCCCTCCTGAATCCATGTCCAGCATTCCTACTTTTTATCTCCTATCTTTTTATCATCATATCCTCAAGTTCCCCTTAGCTTCAATGCAGCTCCTTTTGGGTCAGGGACATGGGAAGGCACCATTGCTAGCTAGTTGGTTATACCTTACCATCAGTCTGACTTCTCCATCCTCCCTTCTGTATGCCCATTTACAGACATCTCATCATAGACAGTTGTTGGGAAAAACTATATAGTCTCAATCCTCACTTTGGTTCTTTAAGTTCTTTTTGCTTTGCTTTTCCCTATAATATTTAGCATTTTAAATCAGGGTAAGGAAGAATGTAAATCATAGGAAATCTTGAAATAAATGAGATTGTCTTAGGGTGTGTCAAGTAGTCCCTGGCAAAAGGAGCTGAGCCTGAATGTGGTGGATTCAAAATGGAGTTGTGCAAAGGAAGAAAGCCAGCCCAGAGATAGGGTCATAACCCTCCATGGCCAGATGGGATCTTGGGAGGCTTCTACATCACCCTGGTTTTCTGTATTTATCTCCACCAGAAGGTCTTAGATCTCTACCAGCTTCCTCCATCCCTGCTCCGGAGGTTGTACAACAGCCGGTCTCTCTCTCTGGATGGCTTGCTGAAGCTGCTGAGCAAGACTAGCGTGGGTAAGACCCCAGTCCCCTGGTGCAGCCTTAGACAGATGGCATGAGATGCAAGATCTTGGGTGGGGGAGGATACCTCTGGAAAACCATTCCAGGGGATGGGCCCATCTAAGTCACGACCAGTGAAGGTGAGAAGGGCCCAAGGGGCAGCTCCAGTGGGGGAACTGGATGAGGGGATCTTGGTTTGTTCCAGTTGCCCGTATCTCTTAGTATCATTTCCCCAGCATTCCCTCCATGTTTTTCCTTACATGCATTTTCTCTGTTTCATAGATCCTAAGGAGTCGATGGATTTCCAGAAACGTAAGTAGTCCTTTCCATTGCTCTCTTCCCTCCCCTCACTCCCTCCCTGCTGACAACCTGTTCAATGCCCCCCTGATAAGTTATTTGGCAAGACCCATCTCAGCTGGAAGAAACCAGCTGAGCCAGTAGCTCTTCCTCGGTCAGTTCCCTCCTGAATTTGAGGGGTCCATCTGGTCCCATGGAAGATTATCCACCTGCAGTTGAATGTTGCTCAGCAGACAAAGGGCATCTGTAAAGGTTCCCAAGCCAAGTGGGCAAGGAGTGGAAAATGTATGAGAGTAGTATGAAGGAGGAGATTTCAGAAAGTAATTAAAAGGGGTAGAGGAAGGGAGGTGGAGATCTGTAGCAAACTAAGACTGGAGCCCACGCCATTTTGAAATAATGGAGGAGAAATGAAGATACCAATAGCTGATCTCAACTACCAAGAAGAGGTAAATGCTAGGATTTTTGCCTTTTCTCCTTTTCCACTACCACTTGATGTTTCTATTTCTCTTTCTACAGGTGACATGCATGATTTCTTTGTGGGGCTTATGGGGAAAAGGAATATACAGTCAGGTAAGTGTGAGCTAGAGTAAGGGCTTATAAACTAAAATGTCAAACAGGATAGAGCAAAATTCAAATGCCTTAAATTAGGAACCAGAGGAAAAGACTATCTTCCTAGGTGAGGGATATTATGGTCCCTCATTTACTTTCCATTTCTTCTCTCAAACAACTTTGACCCCAGCCCATATGGAGGCCTTTAGAATAAAGGGAAAAAACACATGAATCATTCCAGTAGTTATAAAGAGTGGGGACTTGTCCCGTCTCTGTTTTCTTTTCTTTCTAAAAAGAGTGCCTATTTTTCTTTCCATGTTTATTTTCCAATCCTAATCTCTCAACTAGTCCCCAAGGATTGCCAATCTTTCTGATAAGGATGGGGTGATGGCATGAGTACGTCATGACCAGACCCTGAGAAGTCCTTTCCTAAGTTCCTTATTTATTCCTTCCTCAGAACCATCTATAGAGATGAAGCAAGAAAACTTCCCTGGTTTTGGTGACCCCAAGTATTCCACCAATTCAGAATGAGGTAAGACCAGGAAGGAGAGGTGGGAAGGCTGGGATGAGTATGACAAATGAATCATAACATAGCCATGTGTCAATTGTTCACCTCCTTCCTTTTCCCTCTGTTTCTCAAAAGGCCTATTTTGATTAAAAAATGTAATTATGTGAGCAATTGATACCTACAAAAATGATGCAAGAAAAGATAATATTGCCAAACACACAATATTCGGAATAGATGAACACATAGGAACACCCACAGAGTCTATTCATAGAGCATTGTGAATTTTGGACGTACCATTCTGGTTCATTCACTACATCCTGGTTAGCCTGCACCCTGTGCAAAAAGAGGAAATAAGTAGACTTGGACTAAGTGGTTTATGGCAGAGCTCAGCTTCAATCTGGAATATAAAGTAGGGAGCCTAAGTGCCTGGGTTGGGTGGTATAGACAGAAATTTCTCTATCATCAAAACTTACTCAGTTTTCCCTCTTTAAAATCAGAACCCTCAGGTGTCAGAGCGCAAGGAGCTTATTATCCACGTAAAATAAAATAAAACAAAATTGTTATCTAAATTACAGGCACTTTCTCTAATTTATAGAAAGCACTTGCAATTCATTAGCCCCTGGAAACTAAATTTTTCTCTTATATCCTATAAGTATCATAGGAAACTAAATCTGAAAATGGGCAATGAGAGGTCATCTAGTTCAGTCCCCATGCTGAGACTCTACTACAGAGGCCACATTTTCATATTCCAAAATTGGGACACAGTCTGACCAAAAAATAAATCCTTTTTTTTCAAAGTCTTGGTAAAAGTAATTTTTGTACCTTGAAATTCAGACTAGGTGATCATATTAACTATTCTTTAACAAAGAATGATTTTGCAAGGAACAGAAAGTGCCATTAAATCTAATGAGACCCAGCTGAAAAGGATATCCTAGGTTCTACTGCCTACGAGGGTTGGGGGAGGATGATGATCCCATTGGCTGACTCTGAGGCTGATGCCAGCCTGACTAAGATGTCCATCCTGGGGCATCTTAGATGACAGATTTCTCACTTGGTAAGCTGGGTGTGATAGTCCCCTAGGAGATATGTCTAGTCAAAACAGGGAGCTTCTCACCCTAACACCATCTTTCCCCACACAGTGGTGACTCATCTGGTCCTTTTATTTCATTAGATCTCAGAAAAAGTTAGTGTCTTGATACAAGTTTAAGAAGATTCAGAATACCAATAATCTAAGAAAACATGTAGCACACAAGACATCACTTAAAGCAAGGCCATTTCGTGCAGGAGACATACTTAGAATAAGTAGAGCAATTTGGGAAAATGGAAACAAGTCTGGTCCGCTAGTCTGAGTGGACCTGAGCATCCATTCTCCCTTCCAACCTGTAAAATTTGGAACTAGATTAGGCAGTAGAGGAGGGGTCTAGGAGCCTGTACCTTTGGACTGGTACTGAGTCACGCTAGTTGAGGGAGGAAAGGCTCCTGGAGAGCTGCTCTTCAAATCCCACCTCCTGGGAAAGAGCCTTTGGGCCGTTACTGGGGCTTCTTTGTTCAGTGGGGTGAGAAGGGATTGTTCCAGCTCGGAAAGTATAGAAGGAAATTGGGAGGAAGAGGAAAATTTGAAAATCTACAAATTACCTCTAAGAGAACCCCAACTCTAGCTTCCTAGCCCTTGTTATCCATGCTTATAGGCCTTAGGGTACCAGACTAGCAAACCCTGGACTCAACATTGAAGTGATACAGTGCTTCCTAATAGTGAGGGGAGGCTAGGTCTGGGTCCCCATTCGGCGCTGGGTGAGAGGGCACAAAGAACCTTAATAACCGTAACTCGTTGATTACATGGTACTTACCGTATCATTTTGCTCTCATTAGATGGTTATTTCAGTCCTGCCGATGGCTGGGTAATTATACAGGCAGCTATATCAGGATGACATACTTTCCCCCAGTGTAATGCACCAGCCCATAAAGATAATTACAGTGCAATTTTGCCATAGTATTTTATACAAATGGCAGAAATAAGAGCATTGTAGAAGCCTACTTTTAATCTGTGCTGGTGAATCCGGTCTCTTTTCACAAGATCTAGGAACATAATTATGTCCTTCCTCATCACCGTCATCATGCTATCGTTGGGTGAATGGATCCTTCACACCTGTGAAATGTCAAGCAAAATAAGTCATGAGGTTTGGGGCAGGGGGTCAGGGAGAAGATTGGAAGTGCCATTTGAAGGAGATAATTTGAAATGAAATTTTCTTTTAATGGAGGGGGAGGAGTCTGGAGCAATGGTTCTCAAACTTTTTTATTCTCATAACCACTTAATACTTTTAAAAATTATTGCATTGGGGGCAGCTAAATGGCCCAGTGGATAAAGCTCTGTAAATGGATTCAGGAGAACCTGACTTCAAATCTGGCCTCAGACACTTAACACTTTCTAGCTGTGTGAACCTAGGCAAATCACTTAACTCCAATTGCCTCTCAAAAAACCCCCCAAATTAAAAAGAAATTATTGTATCTGAGTAGAAATGAGTGAAACCCCAGTCAAATAGCTTTTGGTTTATTTGACATATCTAGCCACATTTATTTTATTAAAAATTAAAATATCTTAGTATATTTATGAAAATAGCTTGGACCTCACAGGACCCGGCTCATACTTTAAAAACAGCTGATCTAAGGGACAGTTGCCCCCTTATTTCCTTCATTTAAGACTGTCATCATTCAAGATTCTTCTTTATTACTAAAGGCTCCCAGGAGGAAACAATCAAAACTGATTGTGTACAAGATCCAGAAACACTTACACAAATGTACCGGGTAGGGGAGGTATATGGACAACTAGTAGATAGAGATGCCAGCATAGTCCATCTTGGGCAATTTGGTTAAATATACAAGTATAACCTTTGTCAGATTGCTTACCATTTCAGAGAGGGATTATTAGGGGAGGGAGGGAGGGGTAAAATCAACAATTCAAAACTTTAAAGAAAAATAATGTTATAATTTATTTTTACATGAAATGGGTGGAAATAACATTATTAAACACACAGATATGGATATGTATGGCTATAAGCAATAAAATCACCAGTTAAATATGATGGCTGGGAAGGTAAAGAAATTGTGTCGGCAGGGGAAATGTAACTTCTTATTAGCCCTTTTCTTTACAGTCTACAGAAAAAAAGAAAAGCATTAAGACTTTGGCTTTCTTTCCTTCTTTCCCCTGCAGATTTCTCCAAACTGGCTGTTGAAATGGAAACTGAGAGTTTTGCAACCAAGAAAATGTGTTGGTTTTGTTTTTGTTTTGTTTTTTTGGTCAGTCTCCCATATTGTCCACCTCTAGGGTCTCTAAATAGCATTTTGAAGACATTTTGCTTGCCTCCTCTCAATCCCTGAGAAAAATACCCACAATTCTATTTCCTCATCCATTGCTATATCATTCTCCTGCTTTGATCCTCCCCCATACCACCATACAAACCACTTAGAGAGTAACATCAATCCCATGGGCACTGACTGCAGATACCAAGCAATTTTCTTCAGTGATACATTAAAAATATAATCTCTAAACTCATCATCAATAAAAGGATTTTTACACATGATCTGGAGTGGTGTTGGTTAGGTTTGGTTTGGTTTTTCATTGACTACTGGTTCAGCTCTAAATGCCTAGAGAGTAGGGACCACTTCATTTCATTTATACAGCTTTCTGTTCCCCGTCCACCATCATGGCAACTCACAAAGGGCTCTCCTTAGTAAATATATGTGGAGTTAGTACACTCATTAAGGTATGAGTTTGGAGTATAGTACCTGAAGCTCCAAGACTTTGAGAGGCCTACATCAGACAAAGACATGGAAATTGTGAATACCTTATCTGAGCTTCTAGGAGGAAGTGAACGTAGATGTGGAGGGAGTTAAAACAACTTTGAAACTCTGATTCCCCTTCTCTAAGTTCTTACTTTAAGGAGGCAGGTGTTAAGATCAAGAAAAGGCATAACTATGGCGTATAGCTCATTTTTTGGTGCTGCTGAATCAAGTACTCTAATACTACAATGATTTTGGAAAAGGGGAAAGTAGATTGACCCTGCTTCAGAATCCCCCTCTCCATCTTAATCTGAAAATCTAGGTGAGATAGGGGTTAACTCAGCAATTTAAAAAGATGTTAGAATTCCAATATGCTCTATGAATTCAGAGAGAGAACTATGGAAATTGAATGCATAATGAAGAATAGTGTTTTCACCTTTTTGTTTGATTTGCTTTTTATTTTCTCATGGTTTTTCCCTTTTGTTCTAATTTTTCTTTCGCAACATGACTAATGTGGAAATATGTTTAAAATGATTGTGTGTGTATATATATATATATAACTTTACCAGAATGTTTACTATCTTAGGAGGTAAGGGAGGAAGGGAGAAAAAAAAACTAGAACTGAAAATCTTATAAAAATGAATGTTGAAAACTACCTTTACACATGATTGGAAAAATAAAATACTATTGAAATTAAAAAAAAAACATGTTAGAATTCTTAAGGATGTACTCAGTTACTATTCCCTACAGCTCTAGTCTAACAGTTTCCATTATGTGAACTGAGCTTTCATTTAGGGGCAGGGGACTGAGGCAGAAAAAAAAAGGTGTCTGTTATTAATTCAATATGTCATAAATCACAGTCCAATAATCCTGAGGGGAATTTCCTACCTAAATAACAAACTGCAGCATTCTTAGTGCTATCTATTCAATAGCCTAAGCCCTGCTATTTGGGGTAGAAGCTTCTTCTAAATTAGATGCCCAAAGAAGTAGCCACAAATGGAAGAGAAACATTTTTTTAAATGAGAAAATGGCTTTCTTTTATGGATTTTTAGCTCTTGGACCAAAGTCTTAGATCCATAATGCAGGGCCAGTCTTTCTGACCTTCGTCTTGCCACTGGATTCTGATGATTCTGAAGGAGAGAGTGGGGTTGATGACTTTACACACTTCTGCCTTACTTAAATCCAATCCATGTGCAAATTAAGAAAACATCACCTTCCTGATGCCATAGGTCATCTTCAAGAATGGAGGGTGATCAATAACAACAAGAAGAATCATAAAGCACCCTTAAAAATGTGTACTTGGCACCAGATGAGTTTTAAACTCCCCATCACCCATAGGGGCAGATTGGGAGGGACTTAGTTTGCTCCAATCCTCTCTACTTTACTTCTTATTTGAATAGAGAAACTATTCCCTTTATGAATCTTCTTGATTCCCCCCAAAAAGTATATGAAAAGTAATAATAAGGTTAAAAAAAGAAGAAAAAGGAAAAAAGAAAGATTCACGATAGGGGTTAAATGAACCAATAAGTCTATACCTTCATAAAACTGGACCATCCAGGTTTTACATCTTCTTTGCCCTTGATTGTCTAAGGTTTTTCATGTTCTTTTTTGAAGAAAAATATAGTTGTTTTATTCTTCAGCTAAATCAGGAAAGTTCTAGAAAAATCTAGTTATTTCAGGGAGCCTGAGAAGGATTTGTGGTAACCTTTGACTGAGAGGTCAATATTCAATTCAGTTAAACATGCATTTGTTAGGTCTACGGTGGACTATGCATACAAGACCAAAAAAAAATGAAACTATCTCACTGATATTCTACTAAAGCAGGTATAATAATATGCACAAAATTTCATTGGATTGTACATTAGGGCACCAACTTGCTTCTACTGGATGTGGGCTTAGAACCTATCTAAGGTAAGAAAACTCACAGAGTCATTTGGGATTCATCTGTAAATAGTGTCCTAACCTTCTTTGAGGGAGTTGTTTTTTAAATTATTTTTTTATGTTATTAAGCATTTAGCTTCTCTCTCTTCAGCTTTCCCAACACATCAAAGAAGACCCCAAAAAGCTTTTGTAATAAATATGAAGAGTAAAGCAAAATAAATTCTCATTTAAACTGTTTCCAAAAATGTGTCATTCTTCAGACTTCGGGGTGTTATTTTTCTGTCAGGAGGTGGAAGGACCCAGTAGATCTGAGTTCAAATCTAACCTCACATACTAGTTATGTGACATTAGATGCTTAGTCTCTTTTCAAATGGGATAGCACCTACCTTCCAGGGTTGTGAGAATCACCTGAGACTTAAAAAAAAAAAAGTTCCTGGTACAAAACATTAACTATGATTATTGAATTGGATCTAGACTGGGAGCCCTAATAAGTGTTTTTTCTGCCTCAATCTTCTAAAAGTCATATATGTCTTACCCCTAAACAGTCATGCAATAGAATTATAGAGCCAGAAGGAGTCTTAGAAGTCCCCTGATCCAGGTAAATTCTCTTTAGATGTTGGCAAGTGGTCATCCAACTCCGTTTGAATATCTGTTGTTTGTTCTTCATTTTAAAGAGTCCCAATGACAAAGAGGATCCCCTTAAACTCACTGTGGGCTTGAGGTCTATCAGATATCCTCATTCAGGTTTAACCCATTTGCCAAGATGGTTTTGTGATGATGTGGCAGCTGCCTGTGCTACAGCCTCTTGGAACCACAGATTAAAGATGAGTGACAGGTAGATAGAGCCTAATGGTGGATGAATAAACCTGAAAAGGGCTCACACAAGAAGTAATAGTCTTCCCTGAACATGTGCTTCTTTTGAGCAAATGCTCTTATTATCCTTGAGGTAGTCTATTCTATTTGCAGATAATTCTCATTGCCAGGAAGTTCTTCCTTCCAAAATGTCACTCCCTGTAATTTCATTTCAAATCAGTAAGGATTTATTAACCACTTACTATATGTAGAACATTGTGTTTGGTGACATGGTTCTCACACACATAGAACTTACAGTCAGCAATCCAATTTCATCTTTGGATCAATTCTATCCTCTGAAACAGAATAAACAATCTCCACTGATGTACCATCAATAGCTTAACAATGACTCAGTAATATTAGTAAAAATATCTTTCCTCCAAATCACTGGTTTTTTTATGTCAGGTAATATCCCTTACCTGATGCTTTCTTTAGCACTAGTCACCTCCTTAAACTTTTCTTCATGGGATGGGAAAATGAGGGAGCTGTATTGTTTTTGTTCAGCTAAGAGAACATTTTTTGGGCCATAAAATTTCCAAGAAAAATAGACCTTTGGGCATTAGGGGAATGACATAAATGCTGAAAGATTGCTCTCTGGTGGGCTTAATAAAAATTGCAGTGCTGGGAATTCCAGAATCAATGAAATCAATCCAATTCAATATTCATTCAGTTGTTTGTTTGTTTGTTTTTTAATCTGAGAAATAGGATCAGATTTGCAATCCAATCCATAACTAGGATTTTTTTTTTCCAATTAGGATAACCACTAGGTAAACCTAATGTAAGAAGAATGTGATGTGGCTGTCAGTTAAGGGTGGAATTGATGAGGGAGGAGACAGAATACAACCATCCTGTTAGAGACTGGTTCCAGAATTTAAGTTTAAACAGCTTCAGAGTTAGGGTAGGAGATGAGGATAAGGGAAGAAGAACCTTATTTTACAACCCATTGAATAATTACTTAATTTAACCAATACTAACTAGATGCTCTTTCTATTCTGCTGAAGTACTGTAGATATTGTCATTTCCTGCCTCTAAATTTGGGCCCTGGGACAAAGTTCCCATCACCTCCTCTAATATTGCTATATTCCCAGTCACTCTCTTCCTTTCTAAAATGTTTAATAGTTGAGGAAACCAAGCCAGGTATGATCTCAGAAATTAGTAGCTTCTGGGCTTAATTCTCAATGTTTTCTCTCCTTGAAGAAACAAATTGGAATTTATTCCTTCATTTTTAAAGTATGTATTTAACTATCCTATGTGCACTGAATTGTGCCAGGTATTGTGCCAGGCACAATAACTCTGCAGTTAGCTGTGGTCTTCAAATTGAACAATTAAAAAAAAAAAAGCAGGTTTTTTTTTTTAGCCTTCTTGGCATTGGGGGAAATACAAGATTTAACTAAGATATGGTCCTTTATGAAGCTCATAGTAAAATTATAGGGTGGGCCCATGGGGCAGAGAAGGAAGTGGGAGACAGAAAAGTCTCAGGACTTGTCCTGTAAGAGCACATTAGGAGAGCACATCCACAGTAAGCAGCAAGGCCAGGGACAAAATTATTTTATATCTTCTCCATTTTCCTCTTCTTTTCCAGGTGTGTGTGTGTGCAGGTGTGGGTATACAGATGAGGCAGGACAAGGAAAATAATTGAAAAGAGGAATTTGGGGAGGAAGAGATAAAGGAAAGCAGGGAAAGGTATAAGGGGTAGGAGAAGAATATCTAAAAGATTCATTATTTTGTGTAAACTATAGTGGGTTTTTTTGTATATGGAAATGCTTGTCTTTTGGGAGGAATTTGTTTGTTTATTAACTTCAGAATTAATGGAATGAATGGATAAAAGTGGGAGAAAAGAAGCAAAAAATAATGAAGACAGGATAATGTGAAAAATTGGGAGGAGCACAAATGAAGTTCATGTTTGTCCTTCTTTTTTCCTAAGAGCACCAATGATTTCCTGAGGTGATATCTTGACTTGCTTGTAAATTAAATTTAAGTGAGGCAGAATTGCATAAAATTGTCTCTTATCCTACGTCATTAAAG
Organism: Antechinus flavipes; assembly: GCF_016432865.1. Classification (NCBI taxonomy): domain Eukaryota; kingdom Metazoa; phylum Chordata; class Mammalia; order Dasyuromorphia; family Dasyuridae; genus Antechinus; species Antechinus flavipes. Next base: position 218,300,881 of record NC_067402.1, read on the forward strand.
TCCAGTGACAGATACATGGATAACCTTGGCATTTTAAATTCCTGATCAAACGTTAAGTGCTCCACAGATCTGCTTCAGCCAGCTTCATGGACCTTGGAACAAATTGTTCTCTTTCTCCCATTCTGCCGGGGGAAATATTCACATGTTTGGGGAAGATGTTCGCCTAACTCACCAATGGATCTGAGACCTGTCTTTTATATATATATATATGACCTGTCTTTTATACATACATACATATATATATATATATATATATATATACACACACACACACACACATATCCTCATACCAAAGGTGTTTTATCTTCCTTGAACACTCCACATATCCCACAAATGACTCAGACATTAATGATGGGGAGGAATGGACTTGATGAATAAGTATAGTGGATGCCAATTCAATGCTTTCAAGTCTTTTCTTAGGGAGTTCATTGATAACTTGTTCAATTTTTTTTTTTTTACTAAAATGGGGTTAGTAATGTATTTCCTTTTTTGTTAATCTGGGCAATTTATATTGCTGTAAATATTCATCCATTTCAATTAGATTGTCAGATTTCTTGACATACAGTTTGGCAAAATAACTCCCAATTATTGCTTTAATTTCTTTTTTGTTAGTGATATATTCATCCTTTTCATTTTTGATGCTGGTAATTTTTTTTCCCTTTTTCTAATCAAATTAACCAAAGGTTTATTTATTTTATTGGGATTTCTCCCCATAAAATCAACTCAGCTTTATTAATTAGTTCAATAATTTTCTTACTTTCAATTTTATTAATTTCTCCTTTAATTTTCAGAATTTCTAATTTGATATTTAGTTGAGGGGGGTTTAAATTTGTTAAAGTTGCATGCCCAATTCATTGATCTCCTCTTCATTTTATTCAGAGCTATAACTATTTAGAGATATAAAAATTCCTCTAAGAACTGCTTTGGCTGCATCCCATAAATTTTGATATGTTCTCTCATTATTGTCATTCTCTTGGATGATATTAGTTGTTTCTGTAATTTGTTGTTTGACTCACTCATTCTTTAGAATTAGATTATTTAATTTCTGATTGCTTTTTAATCTATCTTTCCCTAGCTTTTTACTGAATGTAATTATTTATTGTATTGTGATCTGAAAAGAATACATTTACTATTTCTGCCTTTCTGCATTTTTGTGAGGTTTTTATAGTCTGGTCATAAATGGTCAATTTTTGTGTAGGTGCCATGTACTGTTGAGAAAAAGGTATATTCCTGTCTAGTCCTATTCAATTTTCTTCAAAGGTCTATAACATTTAAGTTTTCTAGGATTCTACTAACCTCTCTTTTTTTTCCTTATTTATTTTGTGGTTAGATTTATCTGATTTTGAGAGGGGGAAGCTGAGATCCCCCACTAGTATAGTGTTGTTGTTCATTTCTTCCTGTATCTGGCTTAACTTCTCTAAAAATCTGGATGTTGTGTCATTTGGTACATATGGTTAGTATTGATACCACTTCAATGTCTATGGTACACTTTAACAAGATGTAGTTTCCTTCCTTAACTTTTTAAATTAAATCTACTTCTGCTTTTGTTTTGCCTGAGATTAGAATTGCTACACCTGCTTTATTTTTTATTTTTTTTTTGTATCAGCTGAAATGTAATAAATTCTGCTCCAACCTCTCCAAGGAGAGTAAATATTGAAAATTAAACCCAGAAACTACTAATTTCTAGATCACATCTGACTTGTTTTCCTCAACTATCAAACATTTTAGAAAGGAAGAGGGTGACTGGAAATATAGAAATATTAGAGGAGATGATGGGAACTATGTCCCAGGGCCCAAATGTAGAGGCAGGAACTGACAATACCTACAGTATTTCTGCAGAATAAAAAGAGCATCTGGTTAGTATTTGTTAAAATAAGAAACTATTCAATGGGTTGTAAGACAAGGTCCTCCTTCCCTTATCCTCATCCCCTACCCTAACTCTGAAGCTGTTTAAACATAAGTTCTGACATCAGTCCCTAACAGGATGGTTGTATTCTGTCTCTCTCTCCCGCCCCCCTCCCCATTTCTTCCACCCTTAACTGACAACCATTTTACCTTCTTCTTACAGTAGGTTTACTTTATAGTGGTTATCCTAATTGAAAAAAAAATTATGACTTGGATTGCAAATCTGATCCTTGTTCCTCAGACTAAAAAAACAACAACAAATAAACAAACAACTGAATGAATATTGAATTTGATTGCCTCCATTGCTTCTGGAATTCCCAGAACTGCACTTTTTTTTATTAGGCCCACCAGAGAACAACCTTTCAGCATTTATGTCATTCCCCTAATGCCCAAAGGTCTATTTTTTGGGGAAATTTTATGGCCCACAAAATGTTCCCTTAGCTGAACAAAAACAATACAGCTACCTAATTTTCCCATCTCATGAAGAAACTCAATCTATGAAATGGTATGAAAAGTTTAAGGAGGTGATTAGTGCTAAAGAAAGCATCTGAGATAAAGGGTATTACCTGACAATGTTTCTTAAGGTTTTCCTCATGGGATTGCTTTCCATAAGTGATCAATGGATTCTTTCAATGAATTTCAATTATTTTCCCCCTCTGTTCCTAGAATACGGGCAAGTTTTCTTTGATGATCTCTTGAAAAAATGCTGCCTAGGCTTTTTTTGGGGGGTGGGGGTGGGGGTGGGGGTTGGCTGTTTTTTTGCCTTTTAGGATTGAGCCTTTCCTCTGGGGTAAAGGGGCACTGTTCCAAGCTTCTTGTGCACTTTTGAGCCTTGGTTTTGAGCAGAGGGGCCCCTTGTGTTTGTTGTCTTGTTCATAGCAGAGTCTACTCAATTTAATCCTGCCTGTAGTTGCCTGGTTTCCCAGGTTGTGGATTTGCCTTTTGTGCTGGGGCTGGAGACTGCCTCTCTGGTCTGCACTGCTAATAATCCAGGATGGATGGCTCTAATTAAGATCCTTTCACTAGCTTTCCAGAATACCTTCTGAGCTAGGCTGAGCACTCCTTTTACCCCAGTGAGCCTGAAATTTCTTGAAGTCCTTCCAATCTGTCTTGATTATAAAATAGTTTCATTCTGTCTCTCCATAGGCTCTGTTATTCCAGACCCTGTTCAGAGGCTTGGTTTCATGTGGTTTTCTTTCTTTTTCTTTTTTTAAAAAGTATTTTGTTATAGCTTTTTATTTACAAAACATATGCATGGGTAATTTTTCAACACTGACTCTTGCAAAACCTTCTGTTCCAACTTTTCCTCTCCTTCCCTTGACCCCCTCCCCTAGATGGCAGGTAGACCAATACATGTTAAATATGTTAAAGTATATGTTGAATACAATATATGTATATATATTTATATAGTTATCTTGATGAATAAGAAAAATTGGATTTAGAAGTAAGGTAAAAATAACCTGAGAAGGAAAACAAAAATGTAAGCGGACAATAACAGAAAGAGTGGAAATGTTATGTTGTGATCCACACTCATTTCCCAGTGTTCTTTCGCTGGGTGTAGATGGTTCTCTTCATTACTGAACAATTGGAACTGATTTGGTTCAACTCATTGTTGAAGAGAGTCATGTCCATCAGAATTGGTCATCATATAGTATTGTTGTTGAAGTGTATAATGATCTCCTGGTCCTGCTCATTTCACTCAGCATCAGTTCATGTAAGTCTCTCCAGGACTTTCTGAAATCATCCTGCTGGTCATTTCTTGCAGAACAATAATATTCCATAATATTCATATACCACAATTTATTCAACCATTCTCCAATTGATGGGCATCCACTCAGTTTCCAATTTCTAGCCACTACAAACAGGGCTGCCACAAACATTCTTGCACATACAGGTCCCTTTCCCTTCTTTAAAATCTCTTTGAGATATAAGCCTAGTACTTTTTGAGCATAGTTCCAAATTGCTCTCCAGAATGGCTGGATGTATTCACAATTCCACCAACAATGTATCAGTGTCACAGTTTTCCCACATCCCCTCCAACATTTTGCATTATTTTTCCCTGTCATTCTAATAGTATCTCAGAGTTATCTTAATTTGCATTTCTCTGATTAATAATGACTTGGAGCATCTTTTCATATGGCTAGAAATAGTTTCAATTTCTTCATCTGAGAATTGTCTGTTCATATCCTTTGACCATTTATCAATTGGAGAATGGCTTGATTTCTTTTAAATTAGAGTCAATTCTCTACATATTTTGGAAATGAGGACTTTATCAAAGCCTTTGACTGTCAAAATGTTTTCCCAGTTTATCATTTCCCTTCTAATCTTGTCTGCATTAGTTTTGTTTGTACAAAAACTTTTCAATTTGATATAATCAAAATTTTCTATTTTGTGATCAATAATGATCTCTAGTTCTTCTTTGGTCATAAATTCCTTCCTCTTCCACAGGTCTGAGAGGCAAACTATCCTGTGTTCTTCTAATTTATTTATAATCTCATTCTTTATGCCTAGGTCATGAATCCATTTTGACCTTATCTTGGTGTATGGTGTTAAGTGTGGGTCAATGCCTAGTTTCTGCCATACTAATTTCCAATTTTCCCAGTAATTTTTGTCAAACAGTGAGTTCTTATCCCAAAAGCTGGGATCTTTAGGTTTATCAAATACTAGATTATTAAAGTTATTGACTGTTTTGTCCTTTGAACCTAAACTATTCCACTGATTAACTAGTATATTTCTTAGCTAATATCAATGGTTTTGGTAACCACTGCTTTATAATATAATTTTAAATCTGGTACAGCTAGGCCACCTTCATTTGATTTTTTTTTTCATTAATTCCCTTGAAATTCTTGACCTTTTGTTTTTCCATATGAACTTTGTTGTTATTTTTTGTAGGTCTTTAAAATAGGTTTTTGGGAGTCTGATTGGTATAGCACTAAATAAATAGATTAAGTTAGGTACTATTGTCATCTTTATTATATTTGCTTGCCCTATCCAAGAGCATTTAATATTTTTCCAATTGTTAGATCTGACTTAGTGGGTGGAAAGTGTTTTGTAGTTTTGCTCATATAGTTTCTGATTTTCCGTTGGCAGATAGATTCCTAAATATTTTATACTATCAGTAGTTATTTTAAATGGAATTTCTCTTTGTAACTCTAACTGTTGGATTTCTTAGTGATATATAAGAATGCTGATGACTTATGTGGGTTTATTTTGTATCCTGCAACTTTGCTAAAGGTGTGGCTTATTTCTAATAGCTTTTTAGTAGAATCTCTGGGGTTCTCTAAGTATACCATCATATCATCAACAAAGAGTGATAATTTGGTTTCCTCATTACCTACTCTAATTCCTTTAATTTCTTTCTCAGTTCTTATTGCCAAAGCTAGCATTTCTAATACAATATTGAATTGTAATGGTGATAGTGGGCAACCTTGTTTCACTCCTGATCTTATTAGGAATGGTTCCAGTTTATCCCCATTACATATGATCCTTACTGATGGTTTTAAATAGATGCTACTGATTATTTTAAGGAAAAGTCCATTTATTCCTATACTCTCAAGTGTTTTTAATAGGAATGGATGTTGGATTTTATCAAATGCTTTTGAGATGATCATATGGTTTTTGTTCATTTGATTATTAATATGGTCAATTATAGTAATTGTTTTCCTAATATTGAACCAGCCTTGCATGCCTGGTATAAATCCTACTTGGTCATGGTGTATTGTCCTGGGGATGATTTTCTGTAATCTCTTTGATATATTTTATTTAAGATTTTTGTATCAATATTCATTAGAGAGATTGGTCTATAATTTCCTTTCTCTGTTTTTGTCCTACTTGGTTTGGGTATCAGTACCATGTCTGTGTCATAAAAGGAATTTGATAGGACTCCTTCATTCCCTATTTTTTCAAATAGTTTATATAGCACTGCGGCTAATTGTTCTTTAAATGTTTGGCAGAATTCACATGTAACTCTATCTAGTCCTGGGGATTTTTTCTTAGGGAGTTGATTAATAGCTTGTTCTATTTCTTTTTCTGAAATGGGACTATTTAAGCAATTTACTTCCTCCTCTGTTAATTTGAGAAGCCTACATTTTTGGAGGTAGTTATCCATTTCACTTAGGTTATCAAATTTATTGGCATAAAGTTGGGCAAAGTAATTCTTTATTATTGCTCTCATTTCTTCTTTGTTGGTGGAAACTTCTCCCTTTTCATTTTTAAGACTAACAATTTGATTTTCTTCTTTCCTTTTTCTAATCAAATTTACTAAAGTTTTATCTATTTTATTGTTTTTTTCATAAAACCAACTCTAAGTTTTATTTATTAATACAATAGTTTTTTTTTTTTTTACTTTCAATAACTATTAATTTCTCCTTTTAATTTTAGAATTTCAAGTTCAGTATTTGGGGGGTTTTAATTTGGTCTATTTTTAGCTTTTAAAGTTACAAGCCCAATTTATTGATCTTCTCTTTCTCTATTTTATTCAAGTAAGCCTCTAAAAATATAAAATTTCCCCTTATTATTGCTTTGGCTGGATCGCACAAATTTTGGTATGATGTCTCATCATTGTCATTATTTTGAGTGAAATTATTAATTGTGCCTATAATTTGCTGTTTCACACAATCATTCTTTAAGATGAGATTATTTAGTTTCCAATTACTTTTTGGTCTATTTACCCACAACTTTTTGTTGAATGTAGTTTTTTATTGCATTGTGATCTGAAAAGAAAGCCTTTAATATTTCTGCCTTCTTGCATTTAATTTTAAGGTCTTTATGTCCTAATATATGATCAATTTTTGTATAGGTTCCATGAACTGCTGTCACCTTTCTGTCACCATTCAGTTTTTTCCAAAGATCTATCATACCTAATTTTTCTAATATTCTATTTACCTCTTTAATTTCTTTCTTATTTGTTTTGTGGTTTGATTTATCTAATTCTGAGTTCTCCCACTATTATAGTTTTGCTGTCTATTTCTTCTTGCAGCTCTCTTAACTTCTCCTTTAAGAAGTTAGATGCTATACCACTTGGTGCATATATGTTTAATATTGATATTGCTTCATTGTCTATGCTACCCTTTAGCAAGATATAGTTTCCTTCCTTATCTCTTTTAATTAGGTCAATTTTTGCTTTTGTTGATCTAAGATAAGGATGGCTACCCTAGCTTTTTTTACTTTACCTGAAGCATAATAGATTCTGCTCCAGCCTTTTACTTTTACTCTGTATATATCTCCCTCCTTTAAATGTGTTTCCTGTAAACAATATATTGTAGGGTTCTGACTTTTGATCCAGTCTGCTATCCACTTCTGCTTTATGGGAGAGTTCATCCCATTCACATTTACGGTTAAAATGACTAATTCTGTATTTCCTGCCATCTTATTATCCCAAGATTATGCTTTCTTTTTCTTGCCCCCCCCCTTTACCCCCTTTCCCAGTATTAAACTTATGGGCCCCACTTGCATCATGCAGCTCTCCCTCTTTAGGATCCCTCCCTCCTCCCTTTGAATCCCTTCTCCTTTCTTGTACCCTTCCCTTATTACTCTTTTCCTTTTCCCTTTTCCTCTCCCACTTTTTAATGAGGTGAGAGAAGATTCTCTGTAAAACAAATGTCAATTATTTTCTCTTTGAACCAACTCTGATGAGAGTAAGATTCACAAAATGTTCCTTGCCCTCTCTAAGTTCCCTCAGATATGATAGATTTCCTTTGCCTCTTCATAAGATGTAATTTCCCTCTTTTTATCTCCCCTTTTCCCTTTTTCTGACACTATCCCCTTTCCATTTCTACTTCCCTTTTCTATGCTATATCAGTAAAATCAAATTATATATGTGGTCTTTATGTATATCCACAACAGAAATACAGTTCTCAAGAGTTCCTTTTACCTTTTTCTGCTTCTCTTGAGTCCTATGGTTGGTGATCACATTTTTTGTTTAGATCTGGTTTTTTCCTTAGAAACAAATGGACTTCATCTGTTTCATTAAATGTCCATCTTCTTCCATGGAAGAAAATGCTCAGCTTAGCTGGGTAGTTTATTCTTGGCTGCATTCCAAGTTCTTTTACCTTTTGGAATATCAGATTCCAGGCCCTTCAATCCTTTAATGTGGAGGCAGCCAGATCTTGAGTGATCCTTATTGTGGCACCTCAGTATTTGAATTGTTTTTTTCTGGCAGCTTGTAATATCTTTTCCTTAGTCTGATAATTCTGAAATTTGGCCACGATATTCCTTGGAGCTTTTATTTTAGGGTCTTTTTCAGAAAGTATTCAGTGAATTCTTTCAATGCCTTCTGATTCTATTATATCTGGGCAGTTCTCTTTGATGATTTCCAGTAAAATAATATCTAGGCTCTTTTTTCATCATAATTTTTGGGAAGTCCAATAATCCTCAGATTGTCTCTCCTAGATCTATTTTCCAGGTCTGTTGTTTTTCCAAGTAGATATTTTATGTTTTTTCCTATTTTTTTTTTTTTTTTTTTTGGTTTTGCTTGATTGATTCTTGATGTCTCAATGAATCATTCATTTCTATTTGTTCACTTCTGATTTTTGATGAGTTATTTTCTTCATTAGCTTTATATATATATATGTGTGTGTGTGTGTGTGTGTCCAATTGAGTTTTCAATAAGTTGTTTTGCTCTATGGATTTTTTTCCATTTTACTAATTTTTTTTTTTTTAAGCGAGCTATTTTCTTTTTCCAATTCACAAATCCTACTTTCATTCCAATTCACAAATCCTACTTTCTTGGGAGTTCTTTATCTTTTCCAATTCACAAATCCTACTATCCTGGGATTTCTTTACCTTTTCTAATTCACAAATTCTGTTTCCCTGCCCTTCCTGGGAGTTCTTTACCTTTTCCAATTCACATTTCAGGAAGTTGTTACTCTCCTGCATAGCTTTTCTTTCTGTTCCCCATTTTTCTTCTATCTCTCTTTTAAGATTTTTAATAGTCTCTTCTAGGAGAGATTTGTGTAATGAGAACGAAGTTACATCCCCCTTTCCGGTTTTGTCTGGAGATTGTCTGCTATTAGTCTCCTTGGGGTTGAAGACCTGCTCTTTTCCCATATAGAAGCTATTGATTGTCCTTTTGATTTTTTTACTCAATTTTTTTTTTAAGCCTCTGGAGTCTGCCTTCAGGGCAAGGAGGTTACCAGCTTCCTCTGCAGAGCAGGGATAAATATAGAGACAGTAGCTGTCCTGCAAATGGGATGCAAAGAGTGAAGTGTGGGAGTGCTCTGGGAAAAAGTTCCCCATTGGAAATAACTCAGATCTAGATAGCAAAGGCCGAGCTGTGGAAGTGCCCAGTGAAGAACCCTGCTGTGTGGATTATTAGCAACTGCCCTGGGGCTAGAGACTGAGCAGTGAAAGTGTCACTACCCTAAGCCAAAGCCCACTGTGTGGCTGTGGGTATTAGCAGTTGTCCAGCAAATAACCCCACAGGCACCAGAAGTGTCTGTCCAGGGGAGTACAGTCGTGCTGTGGAAGTTGCTCCAGGCCGAGCCCCAGACTGTGCAGATTAAAGGCTGCCCCAGGCTGTACCCTCCTGGCATGCAGTTTTGTGACTGCCCCAGCCTGTGCTGCAGAATGGGGCTGCACAGCTATGCTGTGGTCTATGCTGAGTCAGTTCTGGTTTTGGGTGGGTATAGCCAGATCTTGTTAGGTTCTGCTGTTTTTTAGAGTACCCTTTACCTTTGGCTTTAATTTCTCTGCTGGCCTGCTGCTTTTCAACCAAGGCAGAGCAATCAGCCTATGGCAGAGTTGTCTCTGTAAATTTTCTAACCACAGAGGCCACCCCCATCCCTGGTCCGCTCTGGACCTTAGCCTCTAGTTCTATCCCTGTTTGTCTTGGTCTGTTCCTGCTGCTTAGGACAAACCTTTCCTGGCAATCTTCCAGATTATCTTTGGCTGGTGAGTTGTTGTACTTCTAATCTTCGTGAATTTTACCAGTCAAGAGCTATTTTTGAGGCTGAATTTATAAATTGGTCATGAGGGTATGAGAGGAGCGTAGAAAGTTGCGTGTGCCTTCTCTGCCATCTTGGCTCCACCCCCTGGTTTCATGTGGTTTTCAAGGGGAACTGGGAAAACTTAAGCAACTTCCTCATTTCATTCCATCATCTTGGCTTCCATTTCCATGCCTTTTGTCTGTGGTTTTTATCCTTAGAGCTTCCAAAGAGCATTGGAATTGCCTGGAGCATTGGAATTGTTTTATTTGATCTTCACTATCTAACCATTTCACTGGCATTTCTGAACTTCTTTATATTGCTTCAATGTACAGGTGCCAAATTACTTCCCTGTCACAAGATCCCTCAGGATGATTACTAGTCATTTTTTGGTAATGCTCCTTAGAATATCACATTATCTCATGGGAGAGCGGCTCTTTTAATATCGAAAGAAATCTCAAAAAGAATTTCATCTGTTATCATTCTCTCTTCAATCATTCACTTGATCAATAAGAATTTATTGGGTTCCTACTTCAGGTGTTGGAGTCCAGCTCCAGTGAACGCTTAAGAGTGTGAATCTGAAATGAATATCTAAGGCCAGGCAGAAGATATACTTTGCAATCTTTGTTTATTAATCCAAGAGCCAGGGTTTATATACCTTTTAGGCTAATGTTTCATTATTACTAGCTATCTTCAGGTGACATCATATACCTTTCAGGGTTAATGCACAGACCATGCTTTGACATTTCAGTATCCATCTTAACTCTTGATACCAATGTACTTATCAACACAGTATTGTAAATAGCATAGTTGTGATGATCAATATCAACAGAATTATAAATAGTTATGATGTTTATCAATAACAAAGTACTTGTGAAAACAAAGTAGTAAATAACAGAAATTATCATACTAATATATTTACCTCAAATATATCCCTAGTTCATTGTTAAGGGGTAAATAGTATAGTTGAAATGCCTTGTGCCTCCATCAAAATTATCCTAAATTTATCTCAAGTGTTAGGGAGATGGTAAGCCAGTAGTTTGAATAGCTGGCCCTACCAGAGAGCAGGTCTCAAGTAATACCTGGACCAGATTCTTGTTATTCATGGACTTATTCAATACTGGTTCTCTACTGTAAGGTACTGTACTGTTAAAATGTTAAAGGTATATAGGTATTCTTGAGGATTTAGAAAAATGATTCTTAAGGATGATTTGTAAAGCTTCTCATATGAAAGTCATTTCTCTAATATTTCACAAGTTATCCCCACAACAAATCTTTCTTTTGTCCTTTGGATTATTTTGGAATTTAAATTCTTCAGAGACCATGGCTTTCCATGATACACAGTCTAAATGACTACAGACAGAATACCAGATTTTGTGTTGAATCTCATCCCTGCTTCAGGCAAACTTACCTTGGGCAAATTATTTAAGCTTTCTGGTTTCCTCAATAAAAAATAAAAGAGGCTTCTAAGGTCCCTCCAACTCTGTGATTCTTTGTGGCAGTGGGCAATTTGGTACCACTGAAATCACAGAACCATTTTCCCAGTGCAATCCAGCCTACTCTCCTCACTTCTGGGTCTAACGAATCATGCAAAGATCATGTAAAGAGACATTGACAGACTAACCCCTGGACTGTTTGTCTAGCTGTATGTCATAATCTCAGCACTATATGTTTTTCCATAGATTTAAATTTTTCAGTATGAATCGTGAAGTCAATCTCTTTCACTTTGGTATGTGAAACCTAATATAGTTAGCAAAATGCCATCTGTCTGTGGGAACATTTAAGAAACCTTGCTATCAATAAGGAATCTTTTTTTAAAAATTTGAATAAGGAGCTTCCATATCACAGACAGAAACTTTAGATGAGCATTTTCTCTCGTTTTAAACATGACTCAGTGTCAATGTGTTGGTTCCTAGACATGGGTTATTCCTATAATTGTAGCATAGGACCACAGATGTAGGGCTTCAGAGACCATTTATTCAACCCTTTAATTTACATCTGATGAAACTAAGGAATCTGACCATCTCTATATTTATACAATGCAGAGCAGATGTATTCATGATGATATTTTTTAGGACACTTCTAATGTGTAAGCCATTCATTTATTCAAAAAACATCTATTAAGCAGCTACTGTGATTATGTGCCATGTACTGGACAAGTTTTGTAGCTACAAAGACAAAAACCAAGAAGCCCTTGTCCTCAGGGAGTTTACAATCTGATGAGGGTCATCTTTGTTTAGAATACAATTGTATCAATTATAATAAAACTATCATTTTAACTTGTAAATGTATCTTTTTTCCCCTATTGCATCAAGTATATGATTTAAAATCATATAAAATTTAAAAAAACTTTGAAAAAAAAAAAACAATGCAATAACCAACCACAATTTCAGAGGATCCACAATGAAATGCATTTACTTCTTTTTTTTTTTTTTGTACAGAAATCTTTTAATTTGTTTTTATTTTTACACATTAAAAAATGAAACACACTATACAAATGGTTGTTCATAGCAGATTACACATGGGTCCATTCAGACTCGCTCTCAAAGTGCTGCCAACATTATAAAGCTTGCCTATGAAGACAGCTGTTAATCATATAGAGCCAATGTATTGATTTAAATGCAGTAGCATGCAACCCTCAGCATCGAAGCTTTGAATACTCTCTGCTCTTAAATTAGCTTAGATGGTGTCGGTGTTCATATTTACATCCTTGAAATGTATCGATCCTGAGCAGTTCCCATGTAAATCTGAGCCACCTGGCTGATGGGGGTCTTGGTCTTAGGTTTGACAAAGGAGGTCCGCATGGCAGCGGCCTGGCTGCAAGGAAATTCAGTTGTTTCCATTGTTTCCATTATGTGATTATTTCCTGAGTGTCACACAGTCAGACAATTGCTAAAAAGGTTAATCCAAGTAACTGTAGATGTCCTTTTCACCATCAACATGCTCCAAGTATTCTTTCTCAATGAGAATGTCAATGCATTTCTTAATCACTGGCACCCGAGGTTTGAATCTTGAAGACAACTGAGTTAACACTTCTCCAAGCAATTGCTGGTGTTTCAGAACCTTTCTGATTTTCATAATCCGCACAATCCGGTCTTCCTCTATATTTTTGTGTGTGGTTTCTTGTTCTTGTTTCTGTTCTGTCTTCATTGGCACATTGATGTTAACCCTCAATTTATTATTTTTATAACCAAAGAATAATTTTATTAAGGTATCTGGCTTCAATTCCACCTCATCAACATTTGCATTTTCATCTTCCAAAACCAATAACTTTGACTTCAATAAAATCTGTAGAACCTGTGCCAAAATATCCATTTTTTATTTGAGTGTTGTCTGTTAGCTGCTATACAGTGTAGGCATCTTCTGTATTGTATTGCAATAGGACTGCCATCTGGAATGTAGATGCCTGCAAGGTATATCTGTTTTTAAAATGATTGGTTACCAATTCCCCTTTTGATAGCTGATATAACCAAGTCAATTTTCTGCCACTATGGCGACTAGCATAAAAAGCAGTAAAACGCTGATAACTGTGTTCCAACTCTGAAGGCAAGGCAAATGTATAAGACTGCTGAAAGGGCCATGATCCAGAACTCAGAACTTGAATACTGAAATCCAAGTCCAGGGGTTCTGAATTTGTGAGGTGCTTTTTGAACTGTTCGTTCAAGTCTTTGCTCACACCAATGTCTTGAAACATCCGCTGAAGCTTGGATGTATATTCAAAACCACAAGCTTGCTTCAGTTTAGAGATCATGCCAGCCTCAGCATCATCACTTGCACTGTTCTGGTGCACAAGTCTTTTTGCCAACATTTTAGCATAGAATTTCTGAAATACATCTTTATTCTCAATGTATTTGAAGACAACCATCACTTGATTAAGTGTATCTTCTAGCTCTGCTTCTTCTGGGTTTTTGGAGCTTTTCTTCAACAAGGAATCACAGCACCGGGCCAACAACTCGGGGGATTTACTTGATGACTGAGCCATTTTGGTTACTGCATTGTTGTTTATAAATCGACCACAAGCTTTATCAAGTGCAGCTACAAAGCCAGCATCATTGTTGAATGCTGACATTACTAGTGCATTATATTTCTTATGAACATCCAACATTGTATGTACATACATTTTGGGGTCATTTAAAGCACCTTCTCCACATTTTTCAATTGCAGCTAGACCCTGATTATGAATATGTGTTTCCAAAAGTTTTTTCAATTCTCCAAGGCCATCCTGAATTCGAGATACAAGATTATACATGCGTCCCAAATCTTCATTTTTGTCAGCATCTAATAAATTCTGAAATTCTGTGTGGAAAATCTCCAAGTGTTTTTCAATGAGCACTTGCTCACATTTCCATGCTAACTCATCCTGTGTGCTCTCATGAAGGTAAACCTGAACTCACCACTGTTCCTCGAGTAGACGAGTCTCTGCCTTTTTCATGTACTCTGTAACAGGATTTTGCTGCAAAAATTCAGTACTTTCTCTGTATAAAACCTCTCTGTGTCAGCCAAGAATTGTGATTCAAAGGATTCTTTATATACTGTAAATGTAGGTCCTTTGGCAAATGCATCATCTTCATTAAGCCCAAGTTCCACATATGACTGTACAACTCCACTAATCAGTCTTGTATTGATGGTTTCACCATTTCTTTCCTTTTCTATTAGTTTCAAAACAGCATTTGTTATCTGTTTATTTAATGGCCAGAACAGACAATCCCTCCAAGTCACCAATGCAAGTGAATAGATTTCATATATTCCTTTTCGTCCTTCATCACACTCACGGCGAACCCAATGTCGATTGAGGTAGGCACAAATCTCATTCAGCACTTTGCTTGAAAATCGATAATCTTCCCATTGTTGAGTATAGAATTTCAGTACACTCTCATCCATCAAATCTCCATCCTTAAGAAGGTTTGTCAAATAATTCTTCAGAAACTCTTTCAGTCGTTTGTATAATTCCAAAACAACAAACTGAGCTCCTCCAGGTGTTTGACCTTTCTTAGATTTAGAAGGAGGCACTCCAGCTCCTCGAGCTTGGTTGGACTGGTGTACACTAGTACAGTAGTTAATAAACGTGAGTGTAGAGTTCCATATAGCTGGACTTTGCCATACTTTGTCTCCTATAAACCTGTTGAATTCCAGCTCTGAGATCATCCCAAATCTGATCAAGACCAATCTGCTTTAGGCCATGTGGATTCTGACTCCTGTTGGATGACATTTTGATTATTGTGACGTTTTCCAATGAGCAATGTTTTATCTGAAATCTAGTTAATCCTCCATCAGATGAACATAAGCAGTATCGTTCCAGATTCAGTAACAGCAGCTCAGAAGGGTTGTTCTTTATTATGTGCGAGGAATAAGGTCGTCTTCCAAGCAAACCCGCATCTTCTTCCGGGCCCGAGGAGGCTCTGCCGGCATCACCACCTGCCCCACAGGGTCTCTAGCGCAGCTCGGTCCCCGTCCCACCAAGGACTGGCGGCGTACCACACTCCCAGGGGCCTGCGGGACTGGAGCTGCGTGCGACAGACACCCGCTCCCTCCTCCTCCTCCCCTCCCCCCCTGCCGCTGCCGCTGCCGCCAGTCCCGCCCACCCTCCTCCTTCATTTACTTCTAAAGTTAACAGAATCTAAACAGAGTACAGATGGAGTGTTGGATATAGACATCTATACACATACACGCATGTAAGTAGTATGTATACATGCATGTAAATAGTATGTATACATGCATGTAAATAGTGTGTATACACGCATGTATTTCCATTACATGTATATGTGTATATCAACATATAGATAGATGACAGGTAAGGCCAACGGGAGAATTTTTTATTTTGCTTGACCAGAGCAAATTTTTTAACGCTCTTGATTTCTCGCTGATGCTGTTCTAGTGGCAGTGCAAAGAGTCCAGGTGGGAGAATCCCCTTCTGGTCCGCGGCAGGTTTAATGGGAAAGAATTCACGAACCGGAAATATGAGTGGCAACAAAGGAAGTTTATTGGCACTGAGAAGAGAGTCTCTTCACAGCGGGCAGGAGTCCATAGACAGCTATGCCAAGGAGAGAGGTTCCTTGAGAAGGCATAATTCTGCTTCGGACATTTTGCAAAAATGTAGAGTTTAGAATTGTCTGAGGCTAAAACTCCCAGTTGAAAAGAGAGCCAATGCCCTCAGGCTTAGATACTTATCAACATCAGGTCCAGATCGCCAATTGAATGAAAATCACTCTGAAGTCTTGAAAGAATTTGGAATTGCCTAAAAAGGGTCGGCACCCCAAAAAATCAATTGGGGGGGGGGGTGATTTGCCCGAGATCTCCAGTTGAACGATGCTTAACTTGTCTGGAAGATATGCTTCCCAGGAGGACCTGAGACTCCGAATCTCCCTTCTTTACAGATCAAAGGGGACACAGCTTCCAGAGCGATTATTTTACAGATTAAAGGGGACACAGTTTCATATACACACACCCTCATCATGAAAGGTGAAGAAGTTGGGAGGGGGAGAATGCGGGCCACAAAGTAAATCAAAACTGAATTAAATAAAAACAAAAATAAAATCTCCTCCTCTCAAACTTTAAAGATGTGGATTGCTGTAGAAAATGCTGTTTGATTCTTCATATTTTCATCAAGGATACCATCAATGCACTCATAGACCATTCTCATAATGATTTTATTGCAGCTAGAAAGCATGCAAACACAAAGGTAAAGCTTTTTAAGAGAGTGGGTTAACATAACACAGAGCCCGGGGGTGATTCAGTCAGCGCATGCGCGAGGGGAGAGGACGTGAGATCTAGTAAAGGCCTTCGCCTCGGGCCGGGCCTGGAGGGCGGGAGTAACGGAGGGGCTCAGTCTCTGGGCTTCCGGGGAGGGGCGTGGTGGAGGGAGTAGGTGGTGCTGGAGCGTCTCTCTTCCCCCTCCCTCTCCGCCTCAGGCCAGGCCATCGGTGTGGAAGGGGGCGCTCTCTCCTCCGGTACAGCTGGGGGCGCTGCGGGCCTGGCGGCGGGCGCCTGCTGCTGCTGTGGTCGCTGCGGCCGCGGGGGCTGAGCAGGGGGGAGGGGGCGCTGCCTCCTCCGGAGCGGCGGGGGGCGCTGCGGGCCGGGCAGCTGGGGTGGCCCGGGCCGGCACCGAGCTCGGCGAGGCGGATGGAGAGTCTGGCCGAGGCCGGCGGTGCCGCCTCCTCGTCGGGCTGGGTACGGCGGGCCGAGGCCTTTGTGTGAGTAGGCGGCGGCGGCGGCGGCGGCGACGGCGGCGGCGGCGATGGTGCACTGGGACCCCCGGAGCCAGGTAAGCGAGTCTGGACCGAGGCCCAACCCCGACCCCAGCCCCGCCGGGGCCTCCCTTCCCACTCCCGCTGTGCCCCCCACTCGTGCCCAGCTTCTCGGGTCCTGAGAACGGCCGTCCCCGACCTCCTTCTCAGCCGGAACTCTGCCCCCCGGACCCATGACTCACGACCCCCCGCTGCTTTGTGCCTCAGCTCGGGACCGGTTTGCAGCCGCGGTTCATTTTGTTAGTGTCCTTTAGAGAAGGTGCGCCCCCCGCCCATCTCTCCATCTCCCTCCCCCTTCCCCCGGGACGTCTGGGGCTCCCGAGGAAGATGCTCGGGCCGGCGCCGCTGCGTAATGCTTGGGCCCCAGGAAAAGTTGGGAGCCCCCCCAGCTGCGGGCACGGGGAATATTGGTGGGAAGAGCTTCCTTGGGAGAGATTAGGCTGCTCTGCGAAGTCAATGGTAAAGTGAGGTTCTGCGTGAACAAATATAACGAGCGCATCCTTCAGGGCCGGGGGGGTTTCACGGAGGAGAGGACAGATGTTGGAAAAGTTTTTTCAAGACCGTCTCTTCTGCTAAACTGAGATGTATATGTGTGTTAAGGCAGCTCAGAAATCCGCTGGACACTGCCCCAAGAATTAGGCTGTAAAGAGGGAGATTGTCTCTATTTTTTACCAAACGGAGATGATGCTGAAGTTAAGTTAAACACCCAACTCCATTCTGGTTTTGTTTATTTTTTGCCCAATATTGGGTCTTAGTTTTAACAACATCCACAAAGGCAAGGAGAGTAGTGTCCAGATGGTGGAGAAAAACAGAAGTTTTAATAGTTGTTAGAAGTTTAGCATGGTGGGAAGAGTGAAAGGAATTCAGGAACTAGGAGGAGCTTATAATAGGGGCTGAAGAAACATAGCTGAGACAAATCCAATAGGAGGAAATGCTGAAGGGACACAGCTGAGATAAATCCAATAGAAGTAGTTTTCCTTAAATAATAACTAATTGTGCTAAAGTATTTTTAAAGTAGTAAGTAATATTAAAAATAAAGTAGTTTAGTGAAACAAAAAAAACCTTCTTTAGGGGAATATGGGATGGATTAATAAGAAAAATGTGAACTTAATGATCTGGGAATGAAATTAAATATTGTTTTAGAAGGATATTCTTGATTGATTCTTATGAGATAGTTACCTGAAAATCTTTAGTCTTAGCCTTTATTTGACTAAGCCTGATAGACTTGCCTTAACAACTCTATAAGGTGTACTTCCTATATATTTCCCAACAACTGTTGAATTTTTGTCATGGCAAGCAGCAGCATAGTAGTCTTTTGTCATTTTTACCATCCCTTTTTCTGTAGTGGACTGCATTCCCTTCCATCACCCTGCCAACACTTCATGCACAATACACACACATAATCTCTCTCTCTCTCTCTCTCTCTCTCTCTCTCTCTCTCTCTCTCTCTTCTCTCTCTCTCTCTCTGTCTCTCTCTCCCACTTTGAAGTGATGAGATTGATTTGTGATATTTTCTTCTCCAGAGCCTATTGCCCTGCAGAGGTTTGGAAATCTATCTTCTCATGCTGTCCACAGATTAATGGTGCTGATAAGATCGAAACTTTATAGGATCTGCTAAGATGGGCATGAGGATCAAACTGCACAGCACGAATCACCCTAACAATCTACTGAAGGAGCTCAATAAGTGCAGGCTCTCAGAGACCATGTGTGATGTTACCATTGTAGTAGGAAGCCGGTCATTCCCAGCTCACAAAGCCGTGCTTGCCTGTGCAGCAGGTTACTTCCAGAACCTTTTCCTGAATGCAGGGCTAGATGCTGCCAGGACCTATGTAGTAGACTTTATCACCCCTGCCAACTTTGAGAAGATCTTGAGCTTTGTGTACACATCCGAACTCTTCACTGACTTGATCAATGTGGGTGTCATCTATGAAGTAGCTGAGCGCTTGGGCATGGAAGATCTCCTCAAGGCTTGCCATTCTACTTTTCCTGACTTGGAGAGCACAGTTGTGACGAAGCCCCCAACTAGTTCCAGTGAGGGCCGCTCTAGCACCCAAAGCAGCACATCTGCGGAACCAGCTCATTCCCTTGGAGAACTCCGAAGTGTCGGAGACCAGTTTGGTCCAGATAGGAGCTACATCTTGCATAGTGATGTTGGGATAAGCTACAAGGAGGAGAGAAACCCTTCCAGTGACAGCAACCACAGCCTGCCTCTGTTGCACCAGCCACCACCGTGCAAGACGGATGAGCATGATGCCCCCATCCCATTCCCTTCAGTTACTAGCATGGTAGCTCAGCCAGGTCTTGGTACTCTCAGTATAGGCGCACCAGCTAATTCAGGCTCCTTCCAGCCTTTCAAGGTTCAGAGCAATGGGGACTTTGGCAAAAACAGCTACTTTCCCTCTGATAACCCATTGGATATCTCCACGGGGAGTAACTCCTGCCCTAGCAACAGCGACCACTCCAAAGATCAGGGGTTTGGGCAGATGGATGAGCTGCAGTTGGAGGAGCTGGGAGAAGATGACCTGCAGTTTGAAGACCCTGGAGAAGACCTCGTTCCCACAGATGAAGTGATAGAGTTGAGTGATGACAGTGAGGAAGAACTAACATTTGGAGAAAATGACAACCGGGAGAGTAAGGCCATGCCCTGCCAGGTTTGTAAGAAAGTGCTAGAGCCCAACATTCAGCTGATCCGGCAGCATGCTCGGGACCACGTGGACCTGCTGACAGGCAACTGCAAAGTCTGTGAGACCCACTTCCAGGACCGAAACTCAAGAGTTACCCATGTTCTGTCTCACATTGGTATTTTTCTCTTCTCCTGTGATATGTGTGAAACCAAATTCTTCACCCAATGGCAGCTGACCCTTCACCGCAGGGATGGAGTATTTGACAACAACATTATTGTTCATCCCAGCGATCCACTACCTGGGAAGCTTGGTCTCTTTGTGGGGGGAACTAGCCCAGAGCTAAAATGTGCTGCTTGTGGAAAGATTCTGGTCAGAGATTTTCACATGGTCCGGGGTCACATTCTGGACCACTTAAACTTGAAGGGCCAAGCCTGTAGTGTTTGTGACCAGCGCCACCTTAGCCTCTGCAGCCTCATGTGGCACACTCTTTCCCACTTGGGCATTTCTGTCTTCTCATGCTCTGTTTGTGCCAATAGCTTTGTAGACCGCCACCTCTTAGAGAAGCACATGGCTGTTCACCAGAGCCTGGAAGATACGCTTTTCCACTGCCACTACTGCAGCCAGAGCTTCAAGTCAGAGGCCGCATACCGATACCACGTCAGCCAACACAAATGCAGTGGAGGGAGCAGCCTTGACTCAAGATCTAGTTTTGGAGATCGATTACAACATCCAGCTTTTCAGAAGCGGAAGTTGTCCTCAGATGAATTCCTGAGTGAGGAGCTGGCTCTGCAGAGCCAATCTGGGAATAGCAAGTATAGTTGCAAAGTTTGTGGCAAGAGGTTTGCCCACACGAGTGAGTTCAACTACCATCGGCGGATACACACAGGAGAAAAGCCCTACCAGTGCAAGGTGTGCCATAAGTTCTTCCGTGGCCGTTCGACCATTAAGTGCCACCTGAAGACACACTCGGGTGCCCTCATGTACCGCTGTACAGTCTGTGGCCACTACAGCTCCACCCTCAATCTCATGAGCAAGCACATCACTGTGCATAAGGGCAGTCTTCCACCCGACTTCACCATTGAACAGACATTTATGTACATTATCCATTCCAAAGAGGCGGAGAAGAACCTGGACAGCTGATTGGGCTACATTGGACCTAAGGGTCTGGTCCCAAAAAAGTAGCCAGGATGATGCTTTTCCAATGGCCTGTTGGCCTTTGACTGAAGTTAAAATTTGCCTTGCTAGGAATTCCAATTCACGTGTTAAAGGAAGAAAGGAAAGAAATAGCACACAAACTTAGAAATCATTTTTGAGAAGCAATGACCCTACCATGTTTACCTCCACACCTGTTCGTGGCCAGCAGTGGCCATGTTTTTGGTTCTTTGGGGAGCTGGGATTGTGATCTAGTAACAGAGACAGGAATTGATTTCAACTAGGTCCTTATTCCCCAGACTCTCTAGTTTTAGTTCACTGTTAGATTTTTTGCTGCTAAGAATCCAACCCACAGCCTCAATGAAAAGGGGAGGTGAGAAGAAGTCTTCAAACTGCTATTTAGTTTCACTGTAGGCATTACCACAACTCTGTGGCTTCCAGCAGGATTAACCAGTTCCAAAGATGATCACAGAAAAATGATCATTCAGAATCCAATTAGTCAGGGCAGCCCACCTCATGTTCCGAGTTCTAGCTTTTAAGGTGTTGGTGCTAGCCTGCCACACAGACTTACCCAAAGTTCCCCTTTAAGTGTTAAAAAGTAGTTGGACAAGGTAAAGATCCTTTGAATTGAAGTGAGGGCTTTGTATTTAGAAAAAGGAGGAAGGCAGAAAATTTAGAGATGGTGAAGCCTAGCCCAGAAGGAGTTATCCTCCAGAGCCATTTGAAACTGGGTGTAGGTGTAGGCAGTAAAGTGGATTTCTTCCCTATTAATTTCCAAAGAAAAATGGTTTTAGGGCACGCCAGCCAAGACTTTTAGGACTTCCCCAAGGGGACAGGGATAATGAACCATTCTATTTTAGACATATGTTACCCTGGTTCTCTCTATCCAACCACAGATATAAGAGGATGAACCTTGGGCACCCTGGGAGAGAGGTTGTAACATTTCTGTCAACAGTAACCTTGCCTTAATTTTCACCCAGTCTCCTGCCCATAACTGTATGTCTTGGCCCATAATTAAGATGGGAAAGAAACCCTGTTGTGATGAAGTGGTTGGTCCTATGAGTCCTTCAGAGTTGATGGAACCAGTTAATAATAGTGATGGGGTGTTAAGTTTTACTGTCTGTTTTAATCAGGTGACACATTTTTTGTTTTGTTTCTTTTTACATGCACTAACAGGCAGAAGGCAAGCTGTGCTTCAGCAGCCTACCTTTTACTTCCTGGAATTCATCCTGATCTATCCTTGTGTCACCCCTAGGGGGTACTATTGGATGGACCTAAGAAGTCCACACACAGGAACAGGCTGATCCTCTTTTTATTTTGTTTATGAAAGGGTCATGCCCAAAGAAGGAAGAGGGAGGAAGAAAGGGAGGGATCCCTCGGAACTTGATCTTGCATGTTCACAAGGTAGCACCCTCATCCAGAGTTGCCCTCAGTAACTCATACTACCTCACCCAGAGCAAATGCACTGGGAGTTCACAGCCACAGCCCCACACACTGCCATCTGTGTGAACTTGGCAACACCCAGTGCCATTTCACAAGCAAGTGATTTTCATTAACCCTCAAAGCCTTTTTAAAGTTTAATATTTATTATTTTTGTATACAGATCATCCAGCATCTGCTTTATACGACAGATTTCAGGAAAATGAGGTTCCCAGCAGTGAGTGACCACATCCCAGGAAAATAGTTCTGATCCAGGGATGTTGGTGACGGGCACAACCCAGGAGAGTACAAGCCAAATAGGTCCTAACCTAACTTAATCTGTACTGAGAGGTGCCCTCTTCCCACAAATAGGGGAAATCATTTCCCATTCCCCAAATAGATTCCTCACTAGGGTTATGATCCTAGAGAGCACTTTAAATAATGGCCTAATCATCTAGGAGACTGGGAACAAAGAACACCTTAATAATGGAAACTTGTGAACTCCCTAATTCTTTCATCTCTCTTCCCAAGTCCCCAGACAGAGCTACTTGAGAGGATTTTAAGGAAGTCAAGGGACCAGAGTCATTAGGCCAGTGATTTCTTGGTGGAAAGCTTTGAGCCCCTTCCTAAATTAGGAAATTGTCATTTCTCTTTTAATAAATAGCAAGATGGGCAAGCCAGAGTTCCTTATTGACTTGCTGATTCTTTGCTTCAAGGTGCTATTGTTTATATATAGAGCCCCTTTTCTAGCACCAAAACAGCAAAAGCTGTATCTTACTCAGAAATAGTACAATTATGCTATGAAGATACTATAGTATCTTCAGGCACATGTGGTGCTGAGGGGACGTGAATAGGAGCCATAGTAGGTCCACTTTCTGCCATCTACTACCAACCTGCTAGAGTCTTACTTGACAGACTGTGAAAATTGTACTGATCCTAAGACAGTGGTGCCCCTTTGTTATTGACTGACCATTCCTTTCCCTCTTCTCCATCATTATAAATATAAAAGATTAACATGATATAAAAGTTAGAGATGATCAGGCATCCACCAAACTTGCCTATATTGAGTTTCTTTCCCTGGAGTGTCCTACCTCTTCCCCCAAACCCACTCCTAACTCCCAGCCTAAATTGGAAAGTAGGTGATTCTTAGATGGCAGGATTTAGAAGAAGCAATACTAACTAGGGCCTAGTCAAAGGGACATGTTAGAGAAATCCATTTTTTTTTTTTAAATCTAAGCTCTTTGGGTGCTGAGTGTTCTGTGAATTTAACAAGCTGTGAAGTCTTTTTTTTTTTTTTTTTTTTTTTTTTTAGTAAACCAAATAAAAACACACCCCAGAAGCTTTTCTCCTAAAACACTAAGCAAAAGACTAGTCCCTTATTCCTGGCCTCAAGCTAGGAGGAAAACCATCCCCACAGCATTCCTCCCCTATTGAAAAGGTGGTGTGTGTGTGTGCTCAGCCCCAGTCAGACATGTAGCAGCACCAGTAGCTAGTGAGGCTTCTTAACCAAATCCCTGTGCTCTGTACTTACCCATGTTCATTTTTGGACCTCTTCTTTTTATGTTGAGGCTTTCTATTTCCTCTGTCTTCCAACTCACCTTGTTCTAAACTGGTTCTCTTATACACTATAGTCTTGTAGCAAGTGATACTATAGTAGACTTTTTTTTTTTTTAATTTGGTTTCTGGTTTACAGCTTTCTAATTCATTTGCCTTTTTTATTCCTCCCTCTCCTCTCTCCCTTTCTTGGAACACAGTATTCTACCCTCATGTGCTGTCTAATCTCTCCTTGACACTGAGTATTCTCTGTTGTTCTTATCCCTGTCCTGTCAACCCAGAGTCTGTGTTCAGAATTTAAGAAGTCTCCTCAATCCTCAGAGCTGGTTGGGAATAGAGGCTCGGCTGAATCAGGCCCTTTTCTAGGAGAAAGAGGCCTCTGGAGAGTTTGGAAGAGGATCAGCATTCTTCTTGACTTTCCTGAAATATGAACCTATGCTCCTGTTCTTGAGATAAAGCTTATAGTACCAGGTACCTTCCCATCAACAGTTTTTTTTTTGTTTGTTTGTTTTGTTTTTTTGCTACTGATAAATCTCCCCCTGCCATTTTGCCTGGCCTCTGGTTTCCTATTCCATGGGTGCTCAGCTTTAGAAGTTAAACATGTTATTTAAAGTTATTTATGTAGATGGACACACTGAATTTTCTAGATGGGGGCAAGGGATCCCAGATGACATGGAAACCCCCACACAGTTCTTCTGGCTCTGTCCCTAAATCCTGTATGGAAAGGAGCACAGATAGGAAATAGCAACTCAGTGTTAGTTTCCATGTGATTATCCATTTTAAAGTCAACATCAGGATGAAAATGAAATTGAGTTTTGATTTTGATGTTTCCTTAAAATTCTTCCCTTTCCCAGTCCATCCTTCCTTTCTCCTATATCTGAAGGCTCTTATAAAACAGAGAAGAGTTGTCATTGACATCTAACCCCTTTCATTAAATTAATTGTAGGTACTGACCTCCTAATATTTAAGTGTTTACTATCTATTGCTGTAAAGTTTTGTATATTTTGTAAACTTTTTTTCCCAAATAGTAGATGTCTAAAATCGTTGTACATCTGATTCTTTTATACTCCATTGTTCAGCACAAAGTGTGGTTTTTATTTAGAATAAAAAAAAGAGAAAATTTGGGATGTACTTGTGTCTTTCCCTTAATGTTTGAGAATATTCCCATACTTCTGAACTTGGATTTTGTGGGCTGGATATTTCACCATTGCAGTCATACTTCCCTAGATGAAAAGCTAAAGTGTTTTCAAGTCACATGTTTCCTTTTCTGGGATTTCCTATTCAGTACCGGGATGAACTTGCTATGTTAACCAAATGAGAAATGAAACAAATAAACCAGTTTTGCCTTGGAGGGATCCTTAATTATATCTTTTACCAGACCAGAGTTAGAATTTGTATCTAGAAAGTTAGCTGCATTACACAAGATCAAGTAATGACTGGGGAGAAAATTAATACTATTTAATTCCCTATGGTCTTAAGTTATATGCAGAAATAGAAATTAAACAGACAGGAAACAGATTAAACAGGAGCAGTAGGTGTAAAATTCCACGAAGTTAGTAAAAATGAATTTCCATTAACAAGGAAACTTGTACCTTCCCTTTTGGTGTTAAAGTATATCTTGGACAACTTGGGGTCAATACTAGAGAAATTTAAGCAAAATGAGCCCTTCTAGTATCTGCTATCCCATAAAATGGAAAGATTCCCCTAATTAATCATGTTATCTGAATGACAGCCAGTTGCTTCTGGTGCTGTTAGACTAGCAAGGTCTTGAGAGAAATAGTGTGTGCTGATAACCTTAAGAAGGATTGAGAGGTATTTACTGGGTCAGCCAGCAGGACCCCAACTTAGAGAAGTAATGACATTTTCTAAGGGATCAGAAGTCTTTTTTCTGGAAATATGATTTGATCAAATCCTAAGCATTTGGCCTATAACTCAAGATCATTTTGGGCAAACACAAAGTTCACTTATTATAAAGTCTTGGCTACAGATTATCAACCATCCTTCCAGGAAGAGACTTAGGTATATTTAATCACATTGGGGTACATGTTTAATTCATCTGGTTCAGCTTCTAGGAGTTAGAATACAAATCCAAAATACAAGGATGGTTATTTTAAATAACAGATTCTTAACCTTTTTTGTGTCATGGACCCCTTTGGCAATCTCTGAAACCTCTGAACCCTTTCTCAGAATAACATTTTTAAATGCATAAAATAAAATACATAGCTACAAAGACAATCAATGATATTAAAATATATTTATCAAAATACTTTAGAAAACAAGTTCATGGACTTCAGAATACAAACTCTTGTTCTGGTAGAGAGATTCTATGCCTACTGATTGCTTTAATCAGGGGGAATAGGTGTGTAAATAGGGTATGTACCAGACATTAAGTTTACTATTTGCTTATTCTTCCCTGAGGAGAATTATGAATCCAGGACTTGACAAGGCAACAGAGACTTAGTCTTATAGTTTCAATTAGCCTAAAAATCTCTCATTAATGCTGAAACAGTTCCTCAACTAGCCTTTTCCCCAGGCTAACTGTATATATAAGTTATTGATACATCTACATAGAAAAGTAAAATGTACATTTGACTTAAAAGAAATACAAAAAGGAGAACAGAATTGAAATGGATGTTATAACTGGCCAGTGGGTCCCAATACTGAACTTTTCAAACCCATGCCAGGGGAAGGCTATTTCCAGTAGTATTGGGAGTAGAAGTGCAATCTTGATCCAGCTTCTTAGCTCCCCTACCTCTGCCTTACTTACCCTTACACTAAAGATATATACTCTTGAGTTCAAAACACTGGGGCCTTAGGGATATCCTGCTTGTGGCCTCCCAGCTCTTTGGCTTCTAGCATCCTGTCCTCAGATCCAGGACAATTCAGGGAGTTCAATATATATGGGGGGAAAAAATCTGAGGCTACTGCCAAATTTGTCCTGGTCAGGGTGATTTATGATGTTTCTAGTTTGCTTTGCTGAATCTCCATTTCCCTGTTCTTCCCTCCTTCCTCTGCTTCTGAAATGTCAGTTATTCCAAGCTAAGGTGTCCAGATGATTCTCACTTTTGCTCTCTTCTCCCTGACCTTTAAATAGATAGTTCTGAAGAATCTTTCCTGATTTCAAATCCACAGACAAATTGAATTGGAAAAATAGTCATAATTCTGTGTGTCTGTTCACAATTTCAACATGTACTACAATTAACTTGCTGCTAATCACTGATCATAAGTGTCCCATCTTTTGCCTTCTCCTTCTTTGGTTTTTAGTGTTGTGTCCACCTTTTTGTGATCCGATTTGCTTTTTTGCATTCCTTTTAAGTCTGGAAAACTATCACTTTTCAGTAGCAAATTCTGAAACACAAATCCATTAGGGTTGGACATATGAGATTGAGGGATGGGGAGAAATGGGGTGTTTAGGATTAAGGAAGATGAGGCAGATTTTTGAAAGTGTAGACTCAGACTTAGGGGGTTGGGAGGAGAGGTTCCTGTCTAGTTGACTTGGGCT
This sequence comes from Antechinus flavipes, assembly GCF_016432865.1. Taxonomy (NCBI): domain Eukaryota; kingdom Metazoa; phylum Chordata; class Mammalia; order Dasyuromorphia; family Dasyuridae; genus Antechinus; species Antechinus flavipes. The sequence continues at coordinate 218,328,203 of NC_067402.1, forward strand.
CCCTCCTTAGTAATGATGATCGAATGCTTGGTAGTAGAGGAGGAGGAAGAAGCCCTGCCTTTCCTGGTCTGGTCCTTAGGCATATAGTGGACCACCGCACCCATCAGCCGGCTGCGGAAGCTGGGACTAAGAAAGTTGTAGAGGATAGGGTTAGCGACACAGTGCAGCATTGATAAACAATCGATGACATCATAGAAAAAATAGAGGACATGGACCAGGTAGCAGTGGAGGAAGATATGGTTCCCATGTAGTGTGAGCAGCAACAGTGTGACATGGTAGGGCACCCAGCAGACCACAAAAACAGCCACATAGGCACAAACCAAAAGGCCGTGGCGCCGAGCCTCTGGTCGTCCTGCCTGATGGAGCTTGTAAACAGTCAGTGCATTAAAAACTACCATAAGCGGAAAGGGCAGTAGGAAGCCCAGGACTATGGTGGAGAGGGTGACTGCCAATGCCCAGGAACTGTATGTCTCAAATGGGGCCAAGAACAGACACATTGGATCCATGGCTTCCACCAGATGGATGTGAGCCACCTCTGGCAGTGGGATGAGGGCAGAAAGGACCCAAATGGCTGCACAGAGGCCTTTCCGTACCTGGTGCTGATGGTGCTGCCAGAAAGGGGATGAGGAGGTGAGTGTGACATAGCGGTCTATGCTGAGGCAGGTTAGGAAAAAGATGCTGCTGTACATGTTGGCAAAATAAAAGTAGTGTGTGAAGCGGCAGAAGAAGCTGCCCCACAACCAGGTGTAGTCCAGGGTGACTTCTAGCATCCACACAGGCAAAGACAGGATGATACCCAGGTCGGCAACAGCCATGTTGAAGACATAGAGATTGAGCAGTCTCCCTTGGCCCAAGCTTCGCCAGTTGACATAGATAACTAGCAGATTCTCCACTAGTCCAACCACAAAGATGGCCAGGTAGAGTACAAAAAGGACCACCCGCTTGGCATTTTCATTGAGCTTGACTTCACACTCAGAAAAGGTTTGATTGAAGAAATGTATCAGTTCTGTCCAGTTATGGAGGTCGTCCAGATCACTGAAGAGCATTGAGGAGGGGGTCTCAGAGGGGCTAAGCCCCATCATGGAATTGGGACTGGTTGACATAGAGATACCTATAAGGAGTGTGACAGAGAAAAGGGAGAAGATCTTGAGGGTAAAATCAAACAGGATAAAAGCAGTAGGGACAGAGATGAGAGGGGGAACCTTTTTTGCTACGGGCCATTTGGGATATTTATAGCATCATTCACCAGGGCCATGCAAAATTATCAACTGGTAGAACTCAAGCAGCAGGAGGTTGTTCTAGCTAGCTTTTAACTCTCCAAAGCCTGTGGTTGATTATGCAAATGATTTTCGTGGGTCTTATAGTGCCTGCCAACTGGAGGTTCCCCTCCCCTGACAAAGAGGATCGGAGTTGGTAGGATTTTGAGTCTAAGAGAGAAGAAAGGGAAGGAGGAACCAGAAGAAGGGAAGAATCACACACTATAATAGGTTATTATTTTAAATTATTTTGATTTTGTTCCAAAAGCTAAGATGCTTTCATTAACAGGGCTATAAGGCTAGGAGTTCCCAAGGATAATATGTGTCCCCAAAAACAGAGTACTCTTCCCATAACCCTTCCTTTTTAACACCCCTCTGGCCTCCCTGGATTCCTATTAATTTGAAGTGCCCTTAAATGCTGTTGCCCTTTCAAACATCACCCCATTGCTAATCTGTTCCAGGACAAACATGAATTATTGAATGAAAACAGGGCTATTTAAAAGCCTTGAAAAGGGGTTAAGAATTTTTTTTTGTGAGTCTTGGACCTGTTTGGTAGTCTGCTGAAGCCTATCAACCCCTTGTCAGATAAAAAAAATTTTTTTTAATCATAATGAAAAGAAATGTTAAATTTCAGTTAGATCTTAATAAAAATACAAGGCTAATTTTTTTCCTATCGAATTTATAGATCTCCTGAAATCACTCTGTGGATCCCAAGTTAAGAACCACTGGCCCAATAGAATCTCAGAATATTAGAATCTAAAGATCATCTAGTTTAACTTTTTCACTTTACAGATAAAACAACTGAGGCCCAGAGCAGGGAAATGACTTATCAAAACTGAGCTAGTATCTAGTTATCTTGTTTCCCTAGTTCAGGGCGCTTTACACTTTTTCCCTCTTCCAGAAGGGCCCGATTTGGGGGGACACTTACCTAAACTTTAGCTTGTTTATCTGGGGCTGCAAGGGTGTGTCCTGTTCGGAGAGTCCGAGAAGAGCCAGAGAGGTTATGGTAATGGGGGTGTGGGCTTAGCCGATCTGCTGCTCTTCTCAGTGCCGCCCTCCGTACTCAGGAAACAGACCTCACTGGCTGACATTCTGTGGGAGGGGGCCAGGGGCTTTCCTGCATTCATCCCTTCAACCCGAGGGGGAAGAGATGGATAAAAGATAGCAAAAGGATCAGGCCCTTCTGTGGCTTCTTTCACTCCCCTAATCTTTTTTTTTTTTTTTTCCACAAATGTATGTGGGATCCCATTCTTCACTGCCTGCTAACATGAAGGCTAAAAAGAAATCAGATTGTGGGAAAATCAGGGTTTGTTTTTTTTTTTTTTTTAATGTTTTTGGTTCTCCTCTTTCACACTCGCCCTTCAGTGTCTCCCAGAATTGTAACAGCTGGGATCCCTACTCTTTTCTCCCTCTTTACTAAAATATAGACTTTGTTTTCTGATCTGACGATGGGAAAAAGGCCATAGTTGAGGCAGGAAACAGGGCAAGAAGGACTTTAGACCTAAGGGTGGCCACAGGATGTCTTTTTTCTCTGGAGATTAGCATTGTGTGATGGAGGAAGGGTATTTGATAGGAAGGCCCAGATGTCTGTGATTTGCTTTTTCAGCACTTTTCTTTAGGCTATCTGCATACCAGAAATGGACTGAGTGCTTTAACTTACATTAAGATCATAGGATTTTGCTCTGAGAGGAATCTGAGGTGCCTCAGCTCTGGAAAAGGCCAAATGCCCCTTACAGTTTTTAAAAACAGAGACAACAGAGTTGGCAAACTACTGTCTGCTGAGCTTTTCTTTGGATCCTTGGCGTAATCCATTTCAACAAACATTTATCAAGTGTTTGTTTTATGTGAAACATAAATGAATGACTTGAAAAGTACAGCAGTACAAATAACTTTGATGATATTGTGATTAGAAGTATCAAGCAAGTCATATAATAAAAGCTTGCCAAAGAAATTTGCCACTTTAATAACCGATTGCAACAAGCCCTTAAATGTTGCCAAGTGATCTAAATTCATAATTACTCAAAAGAGTCTGGCCTAAATATCTACACTGGAAAAACCAAGTGATTGAAGGTTTGTTTTCTGGACTTTGATATGCGATTGTATTGGCAGAATATATTAATCAATATTAATTGATTAAGCTAATCAATCAACATACATATCTTGGAGATATACTACAAATGGAAAATTAACTGAATTTCAAAGGAATAAGAGATGTATTATAAAAAGCTATATGAATACTTTTAGTGATCCATTTTAACTGGGAGAAAAAAAAGATACAACAAAGGCAAAGTAGACCCACTGATAAAAAAGCAGCTTTTTTTTCTGTACAGGACACAGAAAATTGTCAACTATAAGTACTCTGAGCCTTGGAACCCAGCAGAAAGCTGTATCTGTACCCAAAGACCCTATGAAGGAAGAAGAGGATTCTAATAATCAAGAGCTATGGTCTCCCTTTACGGCATGTTCTCTATAGATGTACCACACTACATTTCTACTTTACATTTGAGTCCCCTCTCCCCAGTAACTTGTGTATCCAGAGAGATAGTATATTCTGATTTGGGTTGCATATTTTGTACTGCCTGTCTTTCTATACCTGCATAGTAAATGGCATTTATAATAGCTATTTGACACTACTAATTGATAATTAGTAGGATAGTTCAGTAGTGGGAGTTCCTGAATAACAGTACAGAAAGCCCAGCCTGTCAAAGTTGCCTTAAATCCCTGAAGGGTAGTAAGTAACATCTGTCTCACTGGGGACTCCATACTCTTAAAGTGAGTGAGAATTAAATGAGTAAGCCCAGAGGTGGTGTTACATAAATAAAGATTCTAGGAGGAGATCTAGAGGGAGTACATGGGGCAATAGCTTGTGAAAAATTCATAAAGATTACATACTAAGGTCAAAGAATAGCTAATAATACAGTTTGGCAGAAATGTAGCTTTCATGAAGGAGAATAATACAAAATGAGTCTAAGATGGTAGTCTGGAGTCAGATAGTGAAGGGATAATTAATATATGTTAGGCTGAGTTTGTATTTTTTTTTTCAGAGACAGAGCCACTAAAAATGACTAATGAAGCTTTTGACAAAATCTCTGATACTTTTCTTGTGGGCAAGGTGGAGAGATATGGGCCACAGTGTAGTATAGTTTAAGTAGATTTAGAAGTGGTTTGATAATGGGACCTAAAGAGTAGTTATTAATGAGTCAGTGTGATTTTTGGGGAAAGTTCTAGTGGAGAGCTCTTTGATCCTTTGCTGTTTCAAAATAATCTATTTGCCTCTTTAAAAAAAAATCAGATACCTTTTTAAAAAACATATTTCACCTTCAAGAGATCCATCCTTTATAACAAAGAAAGGGGTGAAAAGTTCCTCTAAACTAAAAATTCATTAACCAATTTGACATTATGTGCAGAATAACCAACCTATCTAGTATAGAATAGGCCTAACCCAGATTGGCTACTTTATAGGACATCCAACACTTGACAAAAAGACAATCTAGTAAAAAAAAATAACCTAAAAAGATACTCAAGGATACAATACTGGTTTATTCAATAGAGTTAAATATAAAGTCCTATCCTTGGATTTTAAGAAATCAAATTTGCAATCATAGAATGGAGAAGTGATGACTAGTAAAAAGTTTGTGTGCAAGAGATCTAGGAGATTTTAATGGACTGCTAACTTCAGTGTGAGTCAACTATATGACATGGAAGGGATAAAAGCTTCATTGAGAGACAAAGTACCCAAAATAAGGGAGGTAATATTGATATTTTATTCTGATTCTCCTCTTCACATTCACCCTCCAGTGTCTTCCAGAAATGCAACAGCAGGGATCTCTACTCTTCTTTTCCTCTTTACTAAAATCTAGATTTTGTTTTTTGATCTGTGGAGATCATTTTTCATATTTCATCTGGAGGATTATGCAGTGGTCTGGATGCTGCATTTTAGAATAGACATTGATAAGCTGAGGCATTTTTGGAGAAGGCTGATCAGAACTGGGAGGTGACTTGAAAAATAGCCTATATAAAGAAGGATTACAGGAACTGAGGATGTTTAACCTAAAGGAAGAAAAAATAACAACCAGCTTTTTCTAAGTATTTGAACTATTATCATCTAGAAGAGTCATTAGACTTGCTCCAGATAAAGCTAAAGGGGAGTTAATGAGCATTTGTTATTTGCCAGACAAGGTGCTAAACACCAAGGAAAGACAAAACCAGTCCCTGAACTCAAGAAGCTCATATTCTAATGGTGAGGCAAGATGCAGTAACCTCTTTTTTTTTTTTTTTTTTAATTAAAGCTTTTTATTTACAAAGCATATGTATGGGGTAATTTTTCAAACACTGACCCTTGCAAAACCTTTTATTCCAAATTTTCCCCTCCTTCCCCCCACACCCTCCCCTAGCTGGCAGATAGTCCAATACATGTTAAATATGTTGAAATACATGTTAAATCCAATATATGTATACATATATATAAAGTTATGTTGCTGCACAAGCAAAATCAGATCAAGAAGGAAGAAAAAGAAAAACTGAGAAAGAAAACAAAATGCAAGCAAATAACAGAGAGAGTGTGAATGCTGTGTTGTGTCAAGATGAAGTAATCTCAAAAGAGAAGGCTCTCACATTAAGGGAGACTGGAAAAGGCTTTTTGGGAAAGCTGAGATTTTTTGCTCAGAATTGAAGGAAGCCAATGGAGGTGAGAAGGGAGAGAGCATTCCAAGCAAGAAGGACTGACAATGAACAGCAGGGTGTCACTGGATCTCAGAGTATGTACAAGGGAGTAAGGTGTAAGAAAGTTGAAAAGGTAGGGAGGGGGCAGGTTATTGTATAAGCCTTTAAATGCCCAACCAAATTTTACTTTGATTCTGGACATAAGCCATTGGGGTATATTGAATTGAGTTGGGAAGGGGAGAATTTAATAGGGCCAGACTTATACTTTAGGAAGATTGGTAGCTTAATGAAAGGCAGAACAATGTTCCACACAAATAGATTTAACAGAAACTGCTTTCCAGAAGGGAGAACTATCCAAAAGTGGAATGGGTGGTCATTGTTGATAGTGTAAAGTCTGGCAGAACTCTTATTTATCTGGGATCATAGGTCTAAAGCCGCCCAGGGGGGTGTTACAGGGGCAGGATTTGAACCTGGCTATCTAATTCCAGAGCCAGCCCCTTTTTCCATTGTACCCTAATATTATGGAAGGGATGCATGCTCAGATTGGAATTGGACTAAATGGTAGGTGAAGCCTATTCTAATTCTGAGATTCTCTAGTCTAACTCCCCCCCCAACTCCCCTCCCCCCATTTTAACAATGAGAAAACTGGAGTCTGCTAAGAGGAAGTCTACATCAGGATTCAAACTCATATCCTTTCCTCCACACCAGGACAGGCTACCTTAGTAATCCTTTGTGTAGTGGAACTGGCCAAGGTTGGGGCACAGAGGGGGAACCAAGTCCTTCCAGCCACACAATTTGCTCTCTGCCAAGCAAAAAAAATAAAAAAGCATTCTTATTTAAGTGAGCTTACTTAAGGGAGTATGCAATGCCACCTAATGGAGGGCTCTGGCCCTAATTCAGTTGATATACATGTATTCTGGCTTTTCTGTTTCCTGTCTGCCCACTGCAGCTTCCTCACAGGGCCGAGCCAATGTGTGAAGTACTTTGCAAACCTTAAAACTCTATTTAAAAAATGCTAGCCATTGTTATCATCCTAGAAGCGGGCCCATCAAGTTTCTTATATGGGTGGCAGCAGGCAGAGCATGCCACAAAGCCAGAAAGCCCGGACCCTTATTGTCCAGTCCTCCATTCCACTTGCACTGTGGAACCTAGAGAGCAAACTGGTGGATGGCGGCGGGACCCTAGAGACCAGCCAACCCACCCCTCTTATTTTTATGATGAGAAAACTGAGCCCAGAGAGACGGAATGATTTCTTTAGCTTTTGTTTCCATGATCTCATTTCATCCTTATGATACCCCTGAGATAGGATGACAGAGGTTGTTATCCCTGTTTGGCTAGCGAGGAAACTTAAAAGCCAGAGGTTCCTGCCCCGCACTCAGTGCACACAAACCACAGCTGAAGGTTGCTGGCTTTGATTCTGGGATCCCTTAAACCTCCCCATTTTCCCTCTAGCCCCATATGGGCCATTAGTGATGAGAAGTGATGATGATGTCTCCTTGGGCTTTTTCACAAAGATTCCCACATTGTTTGGGGGGAGGGGAATGAGACCTCTCCCTACTCATTCCCATCCCTCCGATGGCCCATTCCTCAGTACTCCTCTTCATAAGAAACCGTAACTCTGGCTTTCCTTGGTCCTTCATGTCTCATCCCTTCCCAGAGGAGGGAAGATCTTTGGATCTGACCATTTTAGCTGCTTGCAACGTCTGGGTCTTCTGACCTATCTTAGGGATACTTCCCTTCTATTTGGAAATCCACTATATCCATGGTCCAGTCTGGGTATATCAACAAGAGAGGTGCCTGATGGAGTCCTTTAGACAGCCAGCTACAGAGTCTGCTCCATCAGCAGAAGATAAGTGATGGCAATGCAGTTTTTCTTTCTTATTTTTTCTTTGTGGAGGGATGAGGGGAAATGTAGGAAGAGGGGGAGGGGTTAGAGGAAGAGCAGATTGGCTCCTCACCAACCAGGAGGGGCAAGCAACTTTGCCCCAAGCAATGACTGCGAAACAATTCCTGGAACTCTCCCATCTTTTTTCCCTTTTTGTCAAAGTGGACAAGACATTCTGATCAACAATTACAAAGGAAGGAAAGTACCAGGGAGGAGGGAGTGAGAGGTACAGATAACGGCAGTCAGTTTTAGGAGGTGGGGGAAGGGAATGGGAAATTCCTGTTCTGGAGCTCTGGAGAATCCCAAGAGAAGAAAGGATTTATCTAAAGAGACACCCCCCACCATCACATATGAGAGACAACCCAATGGGAGAGGAAATGGGGAAAGACACAGGAGTCAGACCCCTCCCCCACTAAGAGCTCAGATTCATCCAGATGACCCGTGGTTAGAGAATGTGAGTCAGTACTAACAGTAGGATGTCCAGGTGTGGGAGCACCAAAAATGTTGCCCGGGTCATTCTGTCCCACACAATAAGGGTCTCTCTAGTGACCCATAAAGAACATGCTACAGGTGCCCCCAAATCACTCTTGTGTACACCCTCATCTCATCCCTAATTACAGAAGGCGGCATCTTCCTCTTCCTCATCCTCTTCACAGGTCTAAATCCTCATGGCCAAACACTTCTGCTTTCTTAGATATTTTATATGGTGACATACTTGTATATATGTGTGAGGATCTCCAGACATGCCCAGAAATTGTAGTTGTAGGAAGAGTAGTTAGCCTTCCAAGAGATTATCTGACTGAGAAGTTATTCAAGGGGAAGGGAGAAGACCCACTTATTAAGCATCTATTCTGTACTAGGTACCGTGCTAAATACCTCACAGATATGCTTATTGGATCCTCACAGTCCTGGGAAATATTATTATCCTATTTTACAGTTGAGAAAACTGAGCCAGGTTTTAAGTGGCTTGTTGCACAGGAGTTAAGTGTTTGAGGCTGGATTTGAATTCAGCTTTTCCTGATTCCAGGCCCAGCACTCTACCCATCACAGCTTTATGGAAAGTAGGAATGGGATAAATAAAAGAAGGTGGAGGTGTTTACTTCTCTATTTTAGAAAAAAAAAAAATCTCTTAACAGCATAGATAGAGAGCCAGGGTACTAAAAAATGATAGCCTGTGGGAGGTGGGGGGAGAGGGAGGAAGAAGAGATAGGCGGGGTTTGGATTCTCTTGCCATGCTTCTAGCTCTTCCACAGACAAGCTCAGCTGAGGTAGCTTTCAAGCCTCTGCCCTATTCCCATGTATGCTGAGACCTTGAACCTCTCTCCTTTTTGCTGCTTTGTGAAAGAGAGATCCAGAAAGTAAGAAGTGATATTTTTCTACTGGTCCTAGCTGTTCAGTCTACTCTTTTCAGGTTTTAGCCGTTCTGATACTCTGACACTCCTGTGATTGGCCACTAGGAGCTGCACTAATTCACTGTTGCTAATTATCTTTTATTTTGATTTCATTCACCACCACCAGTTTTCTTTCTCCTTTTTTCTCTTCCTTCCCTTCTTTCTTTTCCTTCCTTCCTTCCTTCCTTCCTTCCTTCCTTCCTTCCTTCCTTCCTTCCTTCCTTCCTTCCTTCCTTCCTTCCTTCCTTCCTTCCTTCCTTCCTTCCTTCCTCACTCCCTCCCCTTCTCTCTCCTTTCCTTCCTCCCTCTCTCTCCTTTCCTTCTCCCTTTCTCTCTCTCCCTCCCTCCTTCTCTCTGTCTTTCTGCAATTTTTACGATTTTAAACTTAAATACAAAATGAGAAAAGAAAAGAAAAACATTGTTTGTACACAGCAGATTATAAGAGAGAATTCAATATAAAACAATAAATTTCTATTTCAAGAAAACCTACTCATTGTTTTCAAAGCTGCCCAGCTTTTCTTCAAATTCCTGTTGGTTTTCTTTTGTTCTCTGCTGTGCAGTTTTTACTTTATGTTTTTTTTCCTCCACCCTAAAGGAGGCTACAATTAAAGTGAATAAACATACACACACACACACACACACACACACACACACACACACACATATATACATATATAGATATCTATAAACATACATTTATACACATATGTGTAAGACCATACTTATTTCCTCTTGTCATCTGTTTCTCTGATAGCATCTTCCTTCATAAGTCTTTCCATGTTTTTCCAAATCATCCAATTCATTATTTCCTACATCACAGCAATATTCCAAGCCAATTACATCCTGTCTGAGAGATTGTATGAAAATTCTCCTCCCCTCTCCCAGCAATTTTCTATATTCCTTTTATTCTTGGCTACATGGGTTTTGTTTATACAAAAAGATTTTAATTTAAAATAATCGAAATTATCCTTTTAAGCTTCTACAATGCTCTTACCTTATAATAGAGTTTAAGATCTGATACTGTTAAATCTAATTCTTTTACATCTTTTCCCCTTGGTTTCTTTGAAGTTCCTGACCTTTTGTTCTTCCAAATAAATTTTGTTGTTATTTTTGCCTAACTCAGTAAAATAATTGTTAGCAATTTAATAGGAATGACATTTAATAGGTAAAATTGTCATTTTAAACATATTGGTTTTATGTACCCATGAACAATAAATATTTATTTCAATTATTTAATATCAATTTAATATCAATTATTTAAATCTGAATTTATTTGTATAAAAAGTGTTTTATATTTATGTTCATATAATTCCCATGTATTTTGACAGGTATATGCTCAAAGCACTTTGCACTGTCTAGTTATTTCAAAAGGGCTAAAACAAAACTGAATAATATTTCTGACAATGTAGTTTCTCTATTTTTCACTTCTGATTACATTTATTTTAACTTTGAAATTGTGATTGCTCTCTCTGCTTTTTTTTTAACATATTAAATTCTATTCCTGCCCTATATTTTATCTTTATGTGTCTCTCAGTTTTATATTTCCTGAAAATAGAATAGTGTTGAATTCAAATTCTTAATTTGCTAACCGTTTCCATTCACTATTCATCCCATTCACATTTTAAGCTACAGTTATTTTCTGTGTGTTTTCCTTCTTCCTATTTTTCTTCACTATCCTTCTTACCCTATTTACCTTGTCCCTTTTCATTCTTCTGTTTACTTCTACCCACTACCTTGTCCTCTTATTCCTTAACCTACCTATCCTTCTAATGCTTCTCTTATTCTTTCCCCCTACCTTATCCCTTTCCCTTCTTATTTCTTTCTGAATTTAGAAGTTTTTATACTCTTCTAGATATTTATATCTATGTCTATGTCTATCTATATAGATCATACATGTGTGAACAACAGTTCCCTCTTTAACCCATTCCCAATGAGAGTAAGGTTCCAGCACTACCTACTCTCTCCTCTACAGCTTCTTCTTTTTTTTTTTTTTTTATTAAGCAGTAAATTTATTAAGATTTTTACTTAATTTGGTACAGGAAACACAAAGGAAGGCAAAATCATTCTTTGCCCTCAGTGATCTCACACTATAATGAATAAAATTACATATAAACAGGTAGAAATGTACCTCTAATATTACAAAGATAAAACACTGCCAACTTTAAGTTATGCATGTAACTTGAAAATAGAGCATTATTTTAATTGTTGGGGCTCTTTCCTCACTTTTTGCCTAGCATAGTATCTGGCACATAGTAGATATTTGACAAAATCTGTATGTAAATGTTTGTGAGTTTATGCACTTTTTAATTTATATTTGTCTATATGCATCTAGCATTATATCTACATGTATGAGTAGCTACAATATGTATGTATGTATGTAATTGCAGGTAGTATAGCTTCTTTTGTATCAATTTTTTCTTTCATGACTCTTTGTATGAAATAATCACTTCATTTTATCTCTCTCTACAGTTTTACTTTTTTAGAATTTCAAATTATCCAAATAATGCTAACAATCATAAATTTGCTAATATTTTTCACTTTACTAATGTTTTCAATATATGAAGTAAACAATTTTGGCCTTATTGAGTCTCATAATTAGTCTTTAATTTTTACCTTATATTTCTCCTAGATGTTATATGTCTAATTTTCCCTTAAGTTCTGAGGGCTTTGTCACAAAAACCTGAAAGTCTTTGAGTTTGTTAATTATCCATTTTCTTCATTTAGAATTATACTTAACTTTGCTGGGTAAATCACCCTTGATTTTAACTCACTTCTTTTAGTCTACAGAATATAGTATTTTAAGACCTTCAGTCTTTCAACATAATAGTGGCTAGATCTTATATAATCCTTTTTTGCAGCTCCACGATATTTAAATTGTTTTTTTTTCTTGTTACTTCCAATATTTTCTCTTTAACCTGGGAGCTTTGAAATTTGGCTATGATATTCCTATAAGTTTTCATTCTGGAATTTCTTTCAGATAGTGATGAATAGATATTTTCTGTTTCTACTTTGCCTTATTGTTCTAGAACTTCATGACAATTTTTCTTGATAATTTCTTGTAATATTGTTTCAAGATTAGTTTTTTAATTGTAATTTTCAGGTAGGCCAGCTGTTCTTATATTATTTCTCCTTGATCTATTCTCCAAATCAGTTGTTTTTCTGATGAGATGTTTTACTTTCTCTTCTATTTTTCAATTTTTAAAATTTTATTTATAATTCCTTGCTGTCTTAGAATGTCATTAGCAACCTCTTGCCCAATTCTAGTTTTCAAAAAATTATTTTCTTCCTTAAGTTTTTTATTATCTCTAATTGGTTGATTTTCTTTTCATAATTTTCTTAATTTTCTTGGATTGCTGTTTTTTTTTTTTCTGATTTTCCCTTAATCTCTCTTGCTTTTTTAAAAAGACTTAAAATTCTTTCAAGAATTCTTTTTTGGACTTGGGACCATTTGATGTTTTTCACTGAAAAAGGAATAACTTTTTTTAGCTCCAGTATCTTCCTCTGAATGTGGTCCCAGATCTTCTCTATACTCATAGTAGCTATATGTCATTGGGTTCTTTCTCCTTTGCTTACTCATTTTATTTATTTATTTATTTTTTTAACAGCTATTAGCATAATCAAGTTGTAATCCTGAGACATAGGGATTGATACTCCCAGCCTCAGGTCCTTTTTAACCATTATTTTCTGAGGTTCATCTGGGGCCCAACCTTGGGCTTTCCTTTTCACTCCCAAGCCACAGCTAAGGCCCCCAGCCACATTGTACTGCAAATGATCTTGCTCCTTCTAGTAGCTGCAAACTACAGTTGTCCTCTGTGCCCCAGAACTGAAACCAGGGATTCTCTTTCCTGCAAGTGCCCATGGCCAACAGGGTGCCTGGCCCTTGATCACTACCAGTTTTCAAAATATTCAAAAGAAATTTTTACTGAGAAACACAATAATAGCAACAATAATATCAATAACTGACATTTCTATGGCATTTTAAGATTTTTATCTCCTGGTCTAGTCATACATGTCCTTAAATATTTTTATGCCACTTCGTGCCCATAAATCAAGATTGGTCACATTTCTACTTAAACCTCATCTAATATATCTTCTTTGTCCTTTGGTCACTAAATTTTGATTCTGCTGTTATTCTTTGACTTGCAAATATATGGCTATCTATACAAAAATACAAATGTTCTCATAAGATGGCTTGAAATGATTACAAATTCTGTCTTAAGAAAATAAGGAAGGGGTAGGCAACTTGAATAAAGAAAGAAATGGAAGAGTTTACAGAATTCAGTTATCTGTTTCTAATTTAATAAATGTCTAAGCTTGGATGAACTTGGAAGATGAGGGTGGATTTTTTACTAACTCTTCAATCTTGTCCCTAACTCCTTTTTTTTTTTTTTTTTTTAAAGATTGTTGATATACTGAAGCACCGAGCAAAGAATTTATTCTCTACATGTGATTAGGATTAAGCATTTGGTGGGAAGAGAGTTAGGTCTTTCTTCCCTACTAAGGGATAGCATTCAAGAGAACAACTTGAACCTAGAAATGATTTCTTGTAAACTAATGATATTTAGTTTACACCTGTAAACACTAATACACCTGTACAATTTAGCCCAGTATCCTCTCTCTTTCAAAACAGCCTTATGGGTTCTAATCTCTTGCTTTCTTTCTAGCAGGAATCAACGTCTCCCTTAGAGAAGGGATGGTAAAAAGAGATCTAGGACTATCCATGCTTCTTTGCAAGCAGAGTCTAGCTAAACCAGTGTGGACTCTTTTGGATAACACATATTCCCTTTATTGACTATGGTCTCTACACTGGCACCCTTATCTAGATTGTCACCTTTTTTCAGTGTCACTCCTCCAACCTGAACTCTCAGGGACAATGGGTTCTGAGATGGCAACTGCTACCTCAGGTTGGAGGATAGGGAAGGAAATGACCTTCTGGTCAACTACCTCCAAAACTAACTCTTGAGTTCCCTTCCCCTTTGTTCTCCATTAAATGATCAGCTAGTAACCTCATTTAGAGTTTTTTGCTGGTTTTAGCCATGTCACCAAAAACCCCCAACCAGTAATCAATAATCAATAAAGATTAAGCACCTTCTGTGTCTCAGTCACTGTGCTAAACAGTAGTTAGAAAATAAATACTCTAATTCTGCACTTTACTACCAATAATAATGGGATTTGATGAATATGCTCATAAGCTTGGAAATGATAGTGAGGCATATAAGTGGAGATCACCTATGGCAGTGGAATACCTCCCAATTCCTGGCCCTTGGAAGTCTTTTTCTCTCTTTGAGGAACCCTTTTGCAACTCTTCTTCTCTTGAACATCTATTGTGTCCCAGGAATTGATGCTCTTCCACTCCTCTTCACAACAAGCTTCACTCTACCTGAAAGCCATCCCCGGGATCTCTCAGCTCCTGCCTCTGCCTCTTGAACTGTAATGGTAGCAGGAAAACCGCTAGATGACAAAGTAGATGGCAAAGTGCTGGGCCTAGTCAGAGAGACCTGGGTTTGAATGTAGCTTCGCTCAATTATGCCTCAGAAGCCCCTGAGTTATTACTTCTAGCTCAGCAGCCAATTAGGAAACTTTTAAAAATTATTATAGTATAAGCCCCTGACTTACACATGACCAAAAGACATGAACAAAAATTTAGGAAAGGATACTGAGAAAGAATAGACTGATAGGTAGCAGGAGATAGGATAGAGTAGTGTCATGGAAACCTAGAAAGTAGAGAATATCAACAGCCTCAAAGCCTGCAGAGAAGATGAGCAGAATGAGGATGGAAAAAAGGCCATTAAAATTGGCAGTTAAGAGATATTGATAGTTTTGGAGAGGGCAGTTTCTGTTGAATGATGAGGTTGGAAGCTAGCCAGTAGAGTTATAGAGTGAAAAGCAAGGAAATTTGGAGTTAACATTCCAGAAGACTCACCTCTCAGTTCTTTCTTGGACCATTTCTCCACCAATGAACAATATTTTACTTTGAATTTCAAAAGGAAGACTTGATCCATAGGTGGGTCATGAAACCAATCATTTTAGGTGGGGAGGCAATGATCTTATAGACCAGAGTAAAGTTTGATTATCACCATAACCCCTTTTCAAAGAACAGTTTTAGGTTTTGTTCTGTTCTTCCTACTTTTCTAAAGGAAAGGGTTTGGCACCTGTTTTAGATTAGAGAAAAATAATTCTTAATTATTTTTCAAGAAACTAAAAAGGAAATTTTTTTAATATGCTTCCACATATCCTTGAAAAGAATGGGCACAAATTTAAAAGATATTTAGAAGACAAGACACGAGGTACATTTGGAGGGAACACATGTTGGGTAGGCAATCCACTTCTCCAACACTGAGGACCTCAGAGTCATTTCTTTACTGTGAGGTGTGAGAATGAGAAGGGTAACCATACTTTTTTTTTTCCTAAGCAAAGACTGGAGATGAGAACTAGAAATCTGAAAGTTCTGAGAGATAGAGACAGAGACACACAGAGACAATAATTTCTAAAATTAACAGTCTTCCAGAGTGCATAAGCAGAATACATACATATAGAAGTATAACTCTGAAACTTTTCCTTTTGAATCCAGTATGGAAACTCACTAATGGCAACTTGATGTAAATTAGGTAAGGGTATCTTTTGATATTATATACTGTGGCAGTTTTAGTTTGTAGCCTTGCCCTTGGCACTCAGAGACTTTTTATTTTTATATCCTTAAGAACTGATGCTCAATCTATGACATACTACCCCTTATAGTGGACCACCTTTCACCTCCAAAAAATTCATTCAATTCATTGTTATGATGTAGTGACATCTCATTACCTTGACTGCCACAATATTTAACTATTACCAAATATTATCTCTTCAGCCCCCTTTGCCCCTGGAATCTCTCCTTCCTTCTGATTGGAGAGAGATTCTAATTCTCCACTATTTAAGAAGGGCTTTCAGGGAATTCACTTCATTATTTTCTACCCTGCTGCTTTCCTTGAACTTCAAGATGTCCAGAAATTCATCATTCTGCAAGATATATAAACTCTAACTACTTACCTCCTCAGATTATTTCCCTCCCTAATAATAGTTCTTTATCATGTCCCTGTGATGGATAAATTCCTTTCCCAATACTTAGGACAGTGCTTAACACACAGTAAGTGCTAATAAATATTTACTACTATTACTAATAGCTTAATATATGTATAATAGTCACTGTATGCTAGATTCTGTGCTAAGTGCTTTATAGTTATCATCTTACTTGATTCTGACAATGCTAGGAAGTAGGTGCTATTATTATTTCCATTTTACAGATAGGGAGACTGATGCAAAAAAGTGCCTTGTTCAGGGTTATTTAGTAATAGGTACTTGAGGCTGGATTTGAATAAAATTCTTCCTGACTCAGGCTCAATATTCTCCAAATGGAGAATTTGGAGAATGAACAATTAAGAATTTAACAAATAGAAAAAGAAGAGCAATTTCTATTATAACATCAATATTATAAAAGCAAACAAAATTTAAAACTTCCATAAACTGATAAAGAATGAAATGAGCTGAATCAAAACAATTTATTCACATACATACACACATATGACAACTTTAACAACTGAAAGAATTCTGATGAATCCTGTGACCAGCTATAAATCGCAGAGGTCCAAGGAAATGTATTAGCACCTCCAGACACTGAGGTACAGAAATATAAATTTCTGTAGATATACAATGAAGGAAGTTTTGCTTAACTACATATTTGTTACAAGGAATTAGTTTTAATTTTCTCTTTACTTTCCTGATGGAATAGGAGAGAAAATAGATTTGTTAATTAAAAATCTTTTTTAAAAGTAGAGAAGTGGGGAGAGGTTGCTACAGATGAAATGTTGAATCTACTTTCAAATGAATTTATATTATTGTTTTACTTTGTGATACTAGCCTTCTCATGGAGTAGGGTAATCTGTAAAGGAAAACAAAATTCAAAATACTCATAAAACTTTTTTTTTGATTCAATAAATGGGTGGAGTGATGAGGCATAAATGAACTGATCTTTAAAGTTCCTTCCCACTCAAAAATTATTTAGCTGTACATTTATGAATATTCT
Organism: Antechinus flavipes; assembly: GCF_016432865.1. Lineage (NCBI taxonomy): Eukaryota > Metazoa > Chordata > Mammalia > Dasyuromorphia > Dasyuridae > Antechinus > Antechinus flavipes. Next base: position 218,345,459 of record NC_067402.1, read on the forward strand.
CATCACAGCCCATTTTAAGATTTCTCAGGACTGTACTTTTCAAGCCCTACAAGATTCCATTTCCTTTCCTTTGATCCCTTTACTTCCATACTCCTACAGATTTTCCCTTCAGTATCCAATACTTCTGGACTTAGCTATTCTTAAACTTTTCAACTTTCAGAGAAAGTTTTAAACTTTATTTTTCTTGTTTTTTTGTCTCTTTTTAAACTTGGCTAATACAGAAATATGTTTTCCATGACTGTACATTTATAATCTACATCAAATTGTTTGCTTTCTCAAGAAGAAAGGGATGGAAGGAGATAATTTGGAACTCAAAAAAAATGTTTAAAATTGTTATTAGGTAGCAGAGCCAAGAGAATGGATTAGAGGTAGCCAGCCAGCTGAATTTTCCCCACATTCCCCTTCAAACAACTTTAAAATAATGCTTCAAATCAATTTTAGAACAACAGAGTCAACAAAAAGTTTAGGCAAGATATTTTTCCAGACTAAGAAAACTTAAAAGCTAGGCAGGAGAAGTCTATAACATAGAATGGAAGTTTGATGGCACCTGTCTGGAGCCCATATATGCTTCTGTAGCAAGACTCCACATCAACAACAGCAGCAACTTTAGGTGCTTTCAGCCCAGGGATGGTAAGGAGGTTGGACAGCTGCTCAGAAAGAGATTATAGAACCTCTTGCAGGCACTGGTTACAGCTGACACTGTTTGGCAATTCAATTGCTCACATGTAGTTAAAGGTCAACTTTCCAGCGTAGAGAAGAATGCTAGGGATTGGTCACAAGGGAGCAGGGGTCCTGGTTACAGTGCCAAAGCAGAGAGGAGTGCTAGTGAGTGTACCTTTAGGAGACCAGAGAGCCTTCCTTGGTAAAGACCAGAGGGCAGACTAGGAGAGCAATGACCACACCTGACCCAGGATTATACATCTTAGAAGCTCCAACTAGTTCTGAAAATAGCAACATGAAAAAACCTGAAGCTTGGGACAGTATCTCCCATCTCCAGGTGAGCTGTCTAACTTTAACATAAAGTTTCAAGTCAAGAAATAGGTTGGAAAAATGATCAAACAACCATTAAAAAAAGAATTTAACCAAAAATAGCTATATGGTAGCAGAGAAAATCAAGACACAAACACAGAAGGACACAACAATGTGAAAGCAGCTATCAAAAAAAAAAAAAAAAAAACCTCAAAGAAAAGTTTTAATTGAACCCAAACCCAATAAGAATTTCTGGAAAAGTTAAAGAGATCAGAATGATAGAGAGAAAATTGGGAAAAGACATGAAAGTGATTCAAGAAATATGAAAAGATAATTAAAAAGTTGGTAAATAAAAAAGAAGCCCCAAAAATACTGAAGAAAATAAATTCTCAAAAAGCAGAATTGTCCTATGTAGGTGAAAGAGGCACAAAAATTCACTGACAAGAAGATTCCTTAGAGAACAAAATAGAACAAATGGAAAAGGAAATACCGAATGTCACTGAAGAAAAGAATTCTATAAAAATGCAGAATTGGCCAAAAAGAAAAAGAGATACAAAAGTTCGCAGAAGAAAATAATTCCTGAAAAATTGAAATTGGGCAAATGGAAGCTAATGACTCCATTAGTCATCAAGAAACAAAACAAAATCAAAAGAATGGAAAAAAACTGAAAAAAAAAAAAGAGAAATATCTCATCAGGAAAACAACTGGTCTGGAAGAATAGATTGAGGAAAGAACATTTAAGAATTATTGGACTAACTAAAAGTCATGATCAAAAAAGGAGATATCATATTTCAAGAAATTTCCAAATTTCCGTGATATTTTAGAACTAGAGAGTAAAATAGAAATTTTAAAAATCTACTGCTCACTTCCTGAAAAAGACCCCAAAATGATAACCCCAATAATAATATAGCCACATTCCAGAAATCCCAGATCAAAGAGAAAATACTTCAATCAGCAAGAAAGAAACAATTAAAATATTGTAGACATACGGGATCATACCAAATTTAGAAGTTTCACTTTAAAGGAGTAGAGGGCTTGTAATATGATATTCTAGAAAGCTAGATGGCTAAGATTATAACTAAGAATCACCTGCCTATCAAAACTGTAATCTTTTGGGGGAAAATATATATTTAATGGAATAGAAGACTTTCAGATATTCCTGATGAAAAGACCTGAGCTAAATAGAAAATTTGACATTTAAAAATGAAAGAGGGATGCACTGGGAGAAGAGAAAGGGAGAGGCCAAGTGGGGAATTTTTTTTTTTAATCTAAAAGGGATATGCAAGGAAGTTTTTATTAATGGAGGGAAAGATGGAGAAAGTGTGTGGCAAGCAGTGCTTGAACATCATTCTCTTTTAATTGTTTTATAGAGGGAATAATATACAACCTCAGATGGGTATAGAATTGAAACTTGCCCAATAGGGAAATAGGAAGGGAAGGTGATAAGAGAAAGGGAGGAGTAATAAAGGGGAGTGTGGAATAAGAAGCAGTGGTTAGAAGCAAAATAGACTTTTGAGAAGGAGAAAAAGAGAGGAAGAAACAAACAAAAAAAAAAAGTAGGAGGAAGGAAAATACACAGTAATCATAACTGAATGTGAATGGAATGAGCTTACCCATAAAACAGATTCAGATAGCAGAATGAATTAGAAACCAGAATTGAACAATATGTTGTTTACAAGAGACACACTTGAAGCAGAAAGATATATACACAGAGTTAAAATAATGTGCAGAATCAATTATGTTTTGGATAAACTAAAAAAGAGACAGGGGTTGTGATCATGCTTTCAGACAGTAAAAATAGACCTAATTAAAAGGGATAATCCTAATTCTTATTAAAGAAGGCATTACATTTTGCCAAAAAGTATTATAGACAATGAATACAAAAGAATTTACAGTAAATTTCTCTGGTGAAGACCTCATTTCTCAAATACATATATCTCAAATTTATAAAAATAAGAGCCATTCCCCAACAGATAAAAATCAAAGAATATGAAGAGACAGCTTTCAGGAGAAGACATCAAAGCTACATATAGTTATATGGAAAATAAATACTCTAAATCACCATAGATTAAAGAAATGCAAATTAAAATAAGTATCTGAGATAATCATCTCACACCTATCAAAGTAACAAATGCTGAAAAGGATGAGAGGAAAAATAGGTACACTAATAAATTGTTGATGGAGTTGTGAGATTGTTCAACCTTTCTGGGAAATAAGTTGGAACTAGGCTCAAAAGGCTAATAAATTCTTTAACCCAATAATACCACGACTAGGTCTGTATCCCAAAGAGATCAAAGGAAAAGAAAAAGGATCTATATATGCAAAACATTTAGAGTGGCTCTTTTTGTGGTGGCAAAGAATTGGAAATCAAGGGGATGCTCATCATTTGGGGAATGGTTGAACAAGTTGTAGCACAAAATTGTTATGGAGTACTATTGTACTTTGAGAAATGATGAATGGTTTCAGAAAAACATGACGAGACCTATGTGAATTTATGCAAAGTGAAATTAGAACAGCCAGGAGATCATTGGGCACAGTTAACAGCAATGTTGTAATGATGTTCAGTTGTGAAAGACTAAGCATATTCTGCTCAATACAATGATCCAAGACAACGTCAAAGGATTCATGATGAAAAAAAAAAATGCTATCCACCTCCAGAGACATAGAGAACAGATGAACTTTGGGTGGAAATTGAAGTATAGTTTTCTCACTTTATTTTTCTTGCTTTTTTGCAATATGGGCTAATATAAAAATGTTTGGATAATATATATTTATAATAAATATATTGCTTGTTTTCTTAGTGAGTGGGAGAAGGAATGGAAGGAAGGGAAAGAATTTGAATCTCAAAATTTTAAAAGAAAATGTTAAAATAAGTTAGTCTTTTTAAAGTTGGTTACTACATGTAATTGGGGAAAATAAAATATTTACTTTTTCACTTTAAAAAATGAGCTCCTGCATCTCAGCCTACTTCCCTTCATTCTACTGAAATGTCTTTCTCCACTGCAGAACTTCGTTCCACCTCACCCACTCTGCACTCCTCCCCACTCCCCAGTCGGAATCTCTTTCCCAATCACTACTGGATTTCCTTTCCCCCATCCCTTCCCCCCAAGTTCAAGGGCAGAGATCATCAGGGCAACTGCCCCAGGAAAGAGGAGGGGCTTCGGTTCTTCTGGGAGCTTCGATCTTAAATTCAGATAATTGCGGATCCAGACCCGGACACTTTTAAAACAGGTAATGTTTCTTCCCTGGGATTAGTGGAACAATTGATTAATTAGCTCTTCCAGTCCTTGATCTCTCCACTTCTCCCCACCCCCAATTCCTCTGGTCACCCTGCGGTTTGGAACAAAAAGACCTTTCTCCTTCTTATCCACCATTTTTCACACGCTATGTCTCTAGAGGACCGGGAGACTAGAACTGACATGGAAATGAGAGGCTACTGCTGAGAAAGTTCTCTATATCTCTGACTTGCATCTGACAAATGCTGCCTCTTCTGTAGTCTCGCAAGAAACAGGGAAGAGCAATTGCCATCTTCTAATATTCTTTAAAAAACAAAAACAAAAAACCCTAATTCTTTTTAAATTCTTTTTAAAAAAATCCTTTATCAACAACATTAACAATATCTGCATTTGAGTGAATATCAAAGGAGAACGAGAAAAAGAGCAGGAGAATTAACAGCAGCAGCTGGGAACATTTTATAAAATACTTTAACGGCTGCAAAAAAATTGTCCTCAAAGGATCCCATGGAAGTTACCCTCCTTACTCTCCCATTCTTTTCTTCCTACTCTTTCCTTTTCCCTCCCCCTTTTCCAGTAGAATTCCTATCTCAAATTGAAGGGTGGTACTATGGAGAATTTAGAGGGACTGAGTTAATTGGGAAGGAGTGAATGGGACTTCTAGCTTTAGAGTAGAATTCCTCAGAATTCATTTAGATCAGTGTGTTGATTTTATTATAAAAGAACCAAGGAGCTGATATGGATGAAGATCAAGGTCACTTATCCATGGGAGGTCATAAGTAGTAGGACTAGTTAGCATTTGAATGCAGGTCCTCCGATTTAAGTTGGCATCCTTCCACCAGCTTACCAGAAAATAGAGAGGGAGACAATGCTCAAAGGATAAAGTGCAGCCAATTCATTTTTATACTTTTGCCCTAGATTTGGGTAATGGGCATTTATTCCTTGCCACTGAAAAGTCAGTTTCTGTTGAGCAAAAATTTACCAAGTCCTACGGTGCAGAGTGTTGGAGATTCAAAGCTGAGAAAACAAGTCCTCTCCTTGAAGAACTTTTCAAACTGACAGTTTAAGGGAAGTCTTTTGTATATTGCAGTATTTAGTAACCTAAGTTACTAAATTCATAGGAATGAATTTTCAGAGAGGCTTTTAGTCAAGAGAGATTCCTGTGGGGGAGAAAAGGGGAGGGTGGAGTTTTCTCTCTGTTTGGCTCGGGAGGCTTGACTTTGAGTAGAGATAACAAATCACAGAAGAAATAATCAGTTCATACATCAGTATAGTATTACCAATGAAGCCAGCTTCCTGTTTTGTAAAAAAGGTTAGTGTCTCATGGCAAGGAATACAACCAGAGCTACTCAGAGGGATAAATGTTGCACTCCTTCACTGACCCTGTCTCATGGTGTTCTTCTTTCTGTCTCTTAGAGACATGTGGCTCTACGTGGCCTGCCTCATTGGCCTTTACCATCTCTTTCGCTGGTATCAGGAGAAGCAGGTGGTGAGCAATCTCGAGGACAAATATGTCTTCATCACCGGCTGCGACTCTGGATTTGGGAACCAGCTGGCCAAGCAGCTGGACCTCCGAGGTCTGAAGGTGCTGGCAGCCTGTCTGACAGAGAAAGGAGCTGAGCAGCTGAGGCATCAGACTTCAGACAGAGTAGAGACAGTGATCCTGGATGTAACCAAGACAGAGAGCATCACGGCGGCTGCCCAATGGGTGAAAGAGCGTGTGGGAAATAAAGGTATAACTTAGATTTCGTCATTCAGTTTGTTTCTGTAGAAAAATTCAATTTGACATTGAAAACCGCCTACTATGTGTAAAGTACTATGCTGAGTAAAATAAGATACTTTTACAATCTCCTATGGAGATTACAAAAACTCAGATAATTTATTATAAAAAGAATCGTGAAATAAATTCAGCGGAGAGAATCAAAATCTCTATGGGAAATGTTTAAGAGGCTGTAATCATTTTTAGCTAGGGTAATCAAATAAGTCTTCATTGAGGAGAGATTTCAACAGGCAGATGTTGGGAAGGAGGGAATCCATTTCAGACAGGGATGGGCAAAAATAGTATGAGCTGAACAGATAACTGGACATAGTAGGATGAGAATGAAGACTCAATAGTCAAGGTGAGCTAGAAAGTTGAGTTCCCAAGATAGAAGTGTGGAGGACAGTACTGTGGAGAAACTTGATGGACAGGATCAGTAGTTTATATTTATTTTGAAAGCAATGGGGAGTGGCTGAAGATTCTTAAGCAGAGGAATAACTTGATTAGATTGTTGCTTTGGGGAGGGAAAAATCGAAGGGATACTTCTTATGAGGCTATTTTGTTAGTCCACCAAGGAGAGTGGTAGCAGAAGAAAGGTGGAAGCATATCTAAGAGATGGACCCTATTCAAATAATTAGGATCATTTTCTTTTATGTTCTGGACTTTCACTTTACTTTCTGCTTTTTTTCATTTCTATAAATTGGAAAGTACAGAAATTTAAGTTGCTTCTGAATTTGGACAATGGTAGCAAGTCAAAGAATAGAAAATCAGGTGACATCAGTATGATAGGGCCAATTAATTCAGTTCCTGAATTGGCAGAAATTTTGTATCACATGTAAATTGACCATCTAGCAAATACTCCATTGCCTACTATTTAATCCTAGAGTGGGCCTGTTGTTTTTTTGAACCCAGCCCTTAGAAATTTGCATTTATACTGATAGTGTGTCTTTTTTGATACTCCCCTCCTGCAGAAAATTGTTCTGCTGTCACAAGCACATTCTCAACGAGCTTATAATATAGTGAGAGAAACAATAATATGTACAAACTTCTCTCAAGGGTTCCTTTCCTGGCCACTCTTAAATTGTTCCTTTCCCCAAACATCCCTCTGCTCCCTGAAAACTTTTCTGTTTTAAATTGGGGGGAAGGGGAAGGAGAGGGAGGAAGTTAACATAATTACTATCTCCCAACAGAAAACCTTTAAATGTTCCTTAACAACAATAATGATGTCCATTAATATGGGATCTTTTGGTTTCCAATGTGTTTTCACACGCATGATTTCAGTACATTTGTTACTTCCTGATTGATGAGATCTCACTACCCCTCATTACTGCAAATATGATTATACAGTTTAATAGAGAAACTGAGATTAGCCAAGTCACACAGCTGCTAGAAGATAGAACCCAGATCTTCCTGATTCCAATAAAAAGATTCTACTTCACCAAGATTACTTTTGCTAGGTGCCTTGAACAGTGCTAGATAGGGTAGGTGACAAAAAGTCCATAAGCCATGATTCTCACATTCCAGAGGAGTTTGGAATGGGAAATAGCAGAAAGTTTGGGGATGCAAATGGGGATTGACATGTTTTAGGAATAGTGAGGAAACTGGGTTGGATGGACAGGGCACTCCTTAGTAGAAGCTAAGGTTGAGTCAATAGTAGGTCACCTGCCAAGCCTTTCAGAAAGCTTTGGTTAGCAGTAGGAAAACAAATTCCTATGGAGAGAGGAGGGACAGAACACACTTCTCAGGGCTCAGCTTTGCCAGAAGCCTCAAGGACCAGTCCCACCCTCAGTCTCACTAATTTCTTTTCCCTCACTCACTTCTACCTCTTTTTTTTTTTTTTAAATAGCTTTTTATTTACAAGTTATATGCATGGGTAATTTTAAAGCATTGACAATTGCCAAACCTTTTGTTCCAATTTTTCCCCTCCTTCCCCCCGCCCCTCCCCTAGATGGTAGGATGACCAGTAGATGTTAAATATATTAAAGTATAAATTAGATACACAATAAGTATACATGACCAAACCATTATTTTGTTATGCAAAAAGAATCGGACTCTGAAATATTGTACAATTAGCTTGTGAAGGAACTAAAAAATGCAGGCAGGCAAAAATATAGGGATTGGGAATTCTATGTAATGGTTCTTAGTCATCTCCCAGAGTTCTTTCCCTGGGTGTAGCTGGTTCAGTTCATTACTGCGCCATTGTAACTGATTTGATTCATCTCATTGCTGGAGATGGTCAGGTCCATCAGAACTGATCATCATATAGTATTGTTGTTGAAGTATATAATGATCTCCTGGCCCTGCTCGTTTCACTCAGCATAAGTTCATGTAAGTCTCTCCAGGCCTTTCTGAAATCCTCCTGCTGGTCATTTCTTACAGAACAATAATATTCCGTAACATTCATAGACCACAATTTACTCAGTCATTCTCAAATTGATGGGGCATCCACTCGGTTTCCAGTTTCTGGCCACTACAAACAGGGCTGCTACAAACATTTTGGCACATACAGGTCCCTTTCCCTTCTTTAAAATCTCTTTGGGATATATGCCCAATAGAAACACTGCTAGGTCAAAGGGTATGCACAGTTTGATAACTTTTTGAGCATAGTTCCAAATTGCTCTCCAGAATGCACAGTTCCACCAACAATGTACTGGTGTCCCTTTTTTCCCACATCCCCTTCAACATTCCACATTATCTTTCCCTGTCATTCTAGCCAGTCTGACAGGTGTGTTCACTTCTACCTCTTGTCTCTGTCAGTCCTGCTTGGGCCTACTGGGCCTTCTCCTCATCTAAATCTCTAGAATCCTGTGAACAAAACAAGACCCCACAGCGCCTGGTGCTGCTTGAAAAGCAGCCTTAACTTTATTTTACTGAAAAGAGTAAAGGCTAAAAGAGGTAGATCAGGGAAGGCCAAACGGTGGAAGAAGTAAAGGCTCCAGACTTCGCAGACTTCTATGTTTGAAGGGTAGTTATCTTATCAGGTCTAAGGAGGTGGCTTTTCAAAGGTTTAACTTTGCTGAAGGAGGGAGAAGGTATCCTCTTATCTAGAAATCTTCATTTGAGAGATCAATTGCACTAGAAAAGGTGGTCAGACCTTTGGAAACACCTTCTACTTCTTAGGGAATAAAGGGACCACGGGTGATTTCGAGAGCAGTGGAATGTTTTTCCTGGACATCATGGAAAAATAATATTTAGAGCTATAAAGGACCTTGAAGATCATTTAGCAAGAGTTCTTAGCTTAGACACTGTATTTTTAATTTGTTCTTTTTCTAGCTTTCTTAGTTGTATGTCCAATTCATTGATCTTCTCTTTCTCTATGTAAGTAAGCATCTAGAGATACAAAACTTCCCCTAAGAACTGCTTTGGCTACATTCCATAAATTTTGGTATGTTATCTCTTTTATTGGGTCTTATGTATTTTTTTAAAATTTGGATAACCATCAATATTGATTTCCTTTGTTTTTATATGTTTAAAAACATTACTTTGAAAAGTGATCCATAGGTGCAATCCAAAGGGCTCATGGTACAAGAAAAATCAAGATCCTCTGATAGTCCAACTCCTTCATTTATAAATGAGGCCAGAAGGGTGAGCTCCATTTCCTAGCTAATAAACTATAGTCAGGATTTCACAGGAGCATAGATTAATCAATCAGCAGGCTTTTATTAAGTGTCTACCCTGTAAGGTTACACATACAAATGAGATGATCCCTTCTTTCAAGGAATTTACACAATTCTTTTGAGGTTTCTTTGAAAATATTCCTTTCATCATATCAGCTTGATCATATTCCACCATCTCAGTGGACTCTCCTCCTCTATGGAGTCTCCTCGAGTTAAGCCCTTCATAGCTTGTCCTTGCTTCTGAATTTCCATGGGACTTCCAGTAGGGCCCCACGCTCCCCTCAGAACTGTTTTCTGTGGAAGCATGTTTAAGGAGAGGCGACAAACCATTTTTGTGACCATGGATGAGCCTGTATTATTCTCAGGTCTTGATTTCCTTATATGAAAAATGAGGAGTCCTTCCCAGAACCTAGAAAAATTCCCAAGATGGGTTCCTGGTAGGTGTGAACTGAAGCTAATTGTGGTGCTGGTGCTTGCTAACCCCTCAGCAGAATCTTCTGCTCTTCGCAGGGCTCTGGGGCCTGGTGAACAATGCTGGCGTCTCCTTGCCCTCGGCCCCCAACGAGTGGCTGAACATAGAGGACTTCCTGAAAGTGCTCAGTGTGAACCTCATTGGACTGATTGAGGTGACCCTGAGTCTGCTTCCCCTGGTGAGGAAGGCCCGGGGCAGGATTGTCAGCATGTCCAGTGTGATGGGCCGCCTGTCTCTCTTTGGGGGTGGCTACTGCATTTCTAAGTACGGGGTGGAGGCTTTCTCCGACAGTCTCAGGTAAGGCCCTACTCCCTCTGAAACCTTCCCTGAGCCCGAGAGGGCTTACAGGCCCTTTTTCTTTACACTCCCTTCTCCATGGTTCCCCCAAGTCCTTGTATCATCCCTTTTGTCCTAGTTACCTCCCACTGCTAATAAAATCATAAAAATGGGGATAGTGTTAATAATATGTTTGTATATTTCTTTGGGCTCTTCAGAGTACTTTCCTCATAATGGCCCTGTAAGATAGGCATGATAATCATTATTCAGAAGCGGTGAGGGGACTCGACAACAAGTGTGCCTGGTGCTCAGAGCCCATTGGCAGACGAGATTTTTCCAGGTTTCCATCACAGCCCTTAGAGGCAGTTTAAAGGGTATGTGAACCTGAACAAGTCACAAACTCTCAGAGCCTTGGTAGCATCATCTGTAGAATGGGGCCAACAATATTTATAAGACCTACCTTACAGAGGAAAGTACTCATAAACATCCCAACCTCTCCCATCCCCTCCCTCCCTGGTCCCCAGCCTCTTCTTTCAGAGCCTTTCAGATCAAGCTCCAGTTCTGTCCCTCCCATAGGCGGGAACTCTGCTACTTTGGGGTGAAGGTGGCCATGGTGGAGCCTGGTTTCTTCAAGACCAACATCACCAACGAGAAGATTTTTTCCCAGAGCTACCACGAGCTATGGGATCGCTTAGACCCTGAAGTCAGGCAGTGTTATGGCCAGAAGTTCTTGGATGCCTGTGAGTCATCCCCTTCCATGAAGGGCCCTGGGCTGGCTGGAGGAGGGAGAGAGAAAGGGAGATCATCCCCCTCCATGCCAGCAAGCCCCACAGGCTCCGGAGCTAGAGGAACTGAGCCATGTGAATCCAGAAGAAATGAAACAGGAGGGCGTAAAGGAGGAATATCAGAGGTGTTATGGAAATCATGGAATCCAACATTTTACAGATGGGGAAAAGGAGGCCCTAAGAGACTAGGTGGCTCCCAGTTGTAAACAGAACTAGGATTAGAATACAAAACTCCTGACCTCTCCTATAATCACACAGAAGTGCTCCATCAGGCAACAAGCATTTATTAAGCACCTGCTGTGTGCTAGACACTGCTAAGAGGAGCAGAAAAGGGAATAAGCATTTATATGGCACCTATTACTTACCAGCTCTGCACTGAGAGGTTTTATTTTATTTTATTTTATTTTTTTGCTTTTTTACGAATACTCAGTCCTCACAACACCCCTGCAAGGTAGTAGCTAACTGCTCCCATTTATATCTTATTTATTGTTTACCAAGCACTGTGCTAAGCACTTTATCATTATCATCCCTTTGGGCACTTACAATCATCCTGGGAGGTGGGTGCTACTGTGATATTCATTTTCTAGTTGAGGAGACTGAGGCAAACAAAAGTTACTAGCCCAAGCTTGCAGAACTAGAGAAAGTCTGTGACCAAACATGAACTCCAGACTTGCTGACTCATAACTCAGGATTAGATTGTGAACTCCTCACAGCAAATAGATATAGATATATAGATAATGAGATATATATATAATGATAGTGAAAATTATCATTATATAAGGTCCCAAGCTGCTTTCTCCTTTTCTTGGTTGCACACCAAGGAAGCTGAGAATAGGTACACAGTCTGGGGAATGCAGGTTCACTTCTGGGCCTGAGCTATGGGAGGGAATGTGACTTCTGCCAATCCAAACAAGGACTAGGATTTTGTCACCTTATTCCAAAGGTCATGCAAAAGCAGAGGGAAGAGTGAAGAAGAATGCTGGGCAGTACAGTCCAAACAGAGTTAACCATCCCCTTTTCATTCTCTTTCTCTCACAGTTCTCCAATCTACTCATGACATGCAGAATTTCTGCCAACCAGATCTCTCCCTGGTGACCAACTGTCTGGAGCACGCCTTGACCTCTCGTCATCCACGTACCCGCTACTCAGCCAGCTGGGATGCCACTCTGTTCTTTATTCCCCTATCCTACTTGCCCACTAGACTAGTGGATTATCTTATTTCGTGGAATTATCCCAAGCCTGCCTGTGCCTTGTGATGACATGGGGAGATGGAAGGAGTAGCAAATGATAAGGCAAGAGGAGAAGCAGTTTGTAAGTCAGAGTTTGGTGTGCAGGAGGCAGAGGAGGAGTCCTAGAGAGAATAAAATCCAGTAAGCATCTGTTGAGTACCTATTATGCACAAGATTCTGTCCTAGGCACTGGTGGGAATGTGAAGATGCGTAAGACCTGGTTCCTACCCTTAGTAATAATACTACTAATAAAATAGCATTTGCAAAATACAAATATTATCTCATTTAATCATCACAACAACTGGGGGGGAGGGATAGATTCTATTATTATCCTCACTTTATAGATGAGGAAACTGAGGCTAGGTGATTTTTCCAGGGCCACACCGCTCACAAGTTCCTGAAGCTTGATTTGAATGTTGGTCTTTCTGATTTGGGTCCAACACTTGATACATTGAGCCATCTAGCAGCCTTGAGGAGATTAGCAGAATAGGAAAGACACAGACATAAATAACTGTGATACAAGGCAGAATGATGGTAAAATCCCAGAGGAGGAGGAAGCAGATGGATGTTCCCAGAAGAGAAAGCACAGGTGTCCAGAGAGCAGAGTGGGATAGCCTACCTGAGACAGACCAATAACCTGCTACTAGTGGTTCTTCCCCTCAAGAATGTGCCTTCTCTTTTCACTTCTCTTCCTACATTCTCTTACTTGGGAACCTCATCTACTCAGAGTGGCTGTTGTTCTCTCTATCCAGCTGACTCGCAGTTCTCAGAGACTCTCTCCACTGAGCTTTCACATGACCAATTTACTGGGATGACCTAATAGCACCTCAGATTTAGCCTATTTAAAATGGAATGAATCACTTTGCTCCCTGAAGGCAGATCTCCAAACTTAGTTCAATGTCTCACACATAGTGTGGGTGCTTACTAAGTACTGAATGATTGGCTGATTGATTGGAGTTTTCCTGTCTGGGTGATTATACCACCACCAAATCTCATGTTCCAAATCTCAGAATCTAGTAGACATCTAGAACTGAATGTCCTATGGGCTGTCCAGTTGTTTTTCAGTAGTATCTGACTCTGTGACATAAATGTCGGAAGTTATATTATCCTTAAGGTTTGCAAAGCATTTTACTTACTGATATTATTTAGTCCATGATTCAAGGACCCTTATAGCCTTGAATTCGGACAGGCTGGGTTTATTCATCATGGGGGTTAACCCCTACCCACTACTACCACCAGGAAAATTGTGATTCTATCTTCAACCCAGGGTTTTCCCCAGCACTCAAGAATTCATTTATATCCAGGTCACCCAATTTCAGCACTTCATCTACTCTAGGCCTTCCCTAGTCCTGGCAGAGACCATAAACCCCGAGCCGGACCTAGACCCCAACAACTACATGGGGACTTGATCCTTGAGAGAGAACAATGAACAGTCTAATCATCTGTCTCCCTTAATAGATCTCTCTCCAGCTACAGATCCTCTTTCTGGACTCATTCTCAGAGGTGAAGATGTTTTCCCAGTTTTTTGCTTCTCTTCTAATCTTGTTTGCATTAGTTTTGTTTGTACAAAAGTTTTGTTTGTACAAAGGCTTTTTAATTTAATGTAATCAAAATTTTCTATTTTGTGATCAATAATGGTTTCTAATTCATCTTTGGTCACAAATTTCTTTCTCCTCCACAAGTCTAAGAGATAAACTATCCTATGTTCCTCTAATTTATTTATAATCTCATTCTTTATGCCTAAATCATGGACCCATTTTGATCTTATCTTGATATACAGTGTTAAGTGTGGGTCCATGACTAATTTCTGCCATACTAATTTCCAGTTATACCAGCAGTTTTTGTCAAATAATGAATTCTTATCCCCAAAGGTAGGATCTTTGGTTTGTCAACACTAGATTGTGGTATTTCATATTTTCTTCTATTTTTTCATTCTTTTTAGTTTGACTGAATCATACTGTCTCAGAGTCATTACTTTCCATATGTCCCATTCTAGTTTTTAATGTGTGATTTTCTTCAGTTAACTTTTGTATCTCTTTTTTTCCATTTGGTTAATTTTACTTTTGAAAGTATTGTTTCTTCAGTGGATTTTTTTTTTTTCCATTTGGCCAATTATATATTTTTCTTCAGTTTTCCCCTTCTTTTCCAAGCTGACTCTCTCATTCATACCTCTCATTTCTTTTTTGCCTTTTAAAGTCTTTTATGAGCACTTCCAAGAAGCCTCTTTGGGCTTGAGACCAATTCACATCACTTTTTGAGATTTCTCTTGTGAATATTTTGTCCTCATCTGAGTTGGTGTTTTGGTCTTCCCTGTCACCATAGTAGCTTTCTATGGTCAAGGTTCTTTTCTGTTTCTTGCTCATTTTCTTTCCTTTTTTTGGTATTTCCTCTTTCTTTTACTTTTATTTTTACTTTCTTTACTTTATGGTTGACATCTGCTCCTGAGGTATAGGGAGCATTGTTCCAAGCTTCTGAGCTTTGACTTTGAGCAGAGTGCCTTCTTGTGTTTGCAGGGGATAGCTTTGCCTGCTCTGTTCAGGAAACAGCCTGGTTACCCAGAGTGTGCCTTCTAAGCTGGGACTAGAGGCTGCCCTACTGACTTTCTGCTCGATGGAGCCAGGACTGAGGGTCTTCTGGGTCTGTATCCCAAAGAGATCATAAAAGATGGGGAAAGGACCCACATGTGCAAAAATGTTTATAGTAACTTTTTTTGTAGTGGATAGAAACTGGAAATTGAGTGGATGCCCAATAATTGGGGAATGGTTGAATAAGTTATGGTATATAAATGTAATGGATTATTATTATTCTATAAGAAATAATTGTGATGACCACATTAGCACCCTGGATATCTTAGAATCAGCCAGAGTTAAGATAAGCAAAAGTCTTTATTCTTGGTCTTTAAAGGTAGAAGTGAATTGGATGGACGCAGAAGCTCCACGACCTCCTTCTTCCTTGTCTACCACCAAAGTGATTCTAGCTAGTGTTACTCCACCCCCTAGATTCTCCTATAATTCTCTGTATATATCAATTATTGAGCCATCCCAGAATAATAGGAAAGGCCATTTTCCAAGTATATGCTAATAGAGTATTGTCCAATTGGTAATTAGCCTTAAGTGCTCGGTTGTCCGAACCTCAGTGCATGAATTCAAGAGTTTCAACCCTTTACAAATAATAATTTCAGAAAAGCCTAGAAAGACTAAATGAACTGATGCAAGTGATGTGAACAGAACAAAAAGAATATTGTACATAGTAATAACAAGATTATATGAAAATCAACTGTGATGGACTTGGTTCTTCTCAGCAATGAGGTGATTCCAGACAAGTACCATTACTGAGTCTGTATCCCAAGGACATTTTTTTTTTTTTGGCTGAGGCAATTGGGGTTAAGTGACTTGCTCAGGGTCACACAGCTAGGAAGTGTTAAATGTCTGAGACCAGATTTGAACTCAGGTCTTCCTAACTTCAGGGCTAGTGCTCTATCCACTGCACCACCTAAGCTGCCCCAAAGGAATTTTCTTTTTTGCTAAGGCAATTGGAGTTAAATGACTTGCCCAGGGTCACACAGCTAGGAAGTATTAAGTATCTAAGACCAGATTTGAACTCAGGTCCTCCTGACTTCAGGGCTGGTGCTCCATCTAACTAACTGCTCCTTCCCCCAAGGAAATCTTAGAGGAGGAAAAGGGACCCACATGTGCAGAAATGTAGCAGTTCTTTTTGTGGTAGCAAAGAACTGGAAAATGAGTTGATGCCATCAATTAGGGAATGGCTAAACAAGGTAATGGAAGATTATTGTTCTATAAAAATTGATGAACAAGTTGATAACAGAAAGGCCTGGAAAAATTTACATGAAATGCTGAGCGAAACAAGCAGAACCATTGTACACAATAGCAATAAAAATTGTAATGACACACGCCCAGGAGTTAGTGCTGGATCAAAGGGTATGCACAGTTTTATAGTCCTTTGAGCATAGTTCCAAATTACTCTACAGAATGATTGAATCATTTCACAATTCCATCAGCAATGCATTAGTATCCCAGTTTTCCTACATCCTCTCCAACACTTATCATTATATTTTCCTGTCATATTAGCCAATCTGAGAGGTATGAAGTGATACCTCAGAATTGTATTAATTTGCATTTCTCTAATCAATAGTGATTTAGAACATATGATGAGAAATTGCTTTAATTTCCACATCATACCTTATCTTTGACCATTTATCAATTCTTATAAATTTGACTCAGTCCTGTATATATTTTAGAAATGATGTGAAGCACTAGCTGTAAAAATTGTTTCCCAGTTTTCTACTTCCCTTTTAATCTTGGCTGCATTAGTTTTGTTTATAGCTGATTCCTGTAGAGATCTCAACTTAACAAGTCTCTTCAATCAGCAATTATCTTGAGATAAGCCCTGGTAACTAGGGACATTTCTTATGTCCTTTTTTAAAATTTTATTTTTAAAAAACAGAAAAGGCATACAAAACAAAATAAAACAAAAGAGAACATTGTTATATGCCCAGTAGAACGTTGGGGAGGATTCAAAATATAAACAATAAGTTACCAGTTCAAGAAAATATATATATATATATTAGTAGAAGAAATTTTATTCATGAGTTGTCCATCTTTTCTTTACTTCCTTGTAAATTATTCTTTTGTTCTCTGCTACACACCTTTTTTACTTTATTCTTTTTTGCCCCTGTCATCACCTTCTCCAAGCAGGCTATAGTTAAGAAAGGATATATTTATGTATACATATGTGTATACACACACACACACACACACACACACACACACACACACAGCTTTCCTATCCTTACTGACTATGCTTTAATTTTACCCTTTAACTTGCCTTACTATTATTTAACTTCCCTCATTCATGGGTCCCTCCCTTGTCTTCTTCCCTATCCATTGTTTCCCTGTCTACCTCCCCCCTTCCCCCTTATTTCTTTATAGATTTTGGAGAATGCTATATCCTCAATGGTATACAGGTAGGGTTGTCTATTTAACTCATTCCAGATGAGTAGGTTTTCATAACTACAAACCCTCCTTCCCCCTCTAATGGCTCTGTGTCTATTCATTCTTTTGCACCTCATTTGTATAACCTGATTAGTATTTTTATCTCAACTCTGCCTCAGTTTTTCTTTTGAGCTACCCTATTGTTGATGTCAATTTTGGTATACATTTCCCATGTAAATTGTCTATTCCTTGAAATTGACTTTGATATTGGCTCTTATATGTTAAATTTTCTATTAAGTTCAGGTTTGGTTGATAGAAAGTCCTAAAAATCTGCAAGTTCATGTCTCTTTTTTTCTCATTTCATATTATAGATAATTTTGCTGGATATGATAATTTTGGCCGCAGGCCTAGTTCTTTTGTCAATAGATATGATTCCAGGACCTGTGGTCTTTTATTGTGGCTGCTGCTAAGTTTTATGCAATTCTAATTGTAGCTCCAGCATATATGAATTGTTTTTTCTTGTTTCTTGCAAAACTTTCTGTTTGATCTGGGGCTTTAGAAATTTGGTAATAATATGCCTCTTTTTTTTCCACAGAGGATCTCATTGAAGTGGTGATTGTTGGATTTTTCCTACTTCTACTTTCCCCTCACATTCTATCACTCCAGAACAATTTTCTTGCATTATTTTATCAGGCTCCTTTTTTTGGTCACATCCTTCTGGTAGTCCAATTATTCTTATATTTTTTCTTCTTGATCTCTTCTCCAGATCTGTTGTTTTTCTTATAAGATGCTCTACATTTTGTTCTATATTTTCATCTCTGAAATTCTGTATCTCCGTTTCTAGTTGGTTAACTTTTTTTTCATAATCTTATTATTTTTCTTGGATGGGTTTTAAAAATTTTTTTCCTTAATGTCTCTCATTTGATTTTCAAATTCTTTTTGAGTTCTTTTATAAATTTTCACTGGGCAGGGAGCCATTTCACATTACTCTTTGGGGTAGAAGAAGCTCTTTTTTACTTCAATTCCTCCTATAAAGGTGAACCCTGGTCTTCCTTGTTCCCATAGTATGTTTCTATGGTAAAGTTCTTTTTTCTTTGCTGGTTCATTTTTTTAAAATAACATTTATTAGAATAAGTACCTCTAATCTTGGAGTGGGAAACATGGTGCCTCTAGCTTCACTTCAGCTCTCCCCTCTGACCTGGAATGGCAAACCAAGAGCTCCTGCCTCCAGCAAGTGCCACAACCAGCAGTGTCCCTGCCTGGCTGCCTTTGTGCTCATGGAGACTGATTCCTTCTAGCCCAGGGCCAGCTCTCTCCAGCACAGCTGGACCTGGTGTTTCCAATCAGATGAAGTTCACTCAGGGTCTTCTGGGACTCAAACCATGGCTCCACAAGCTGTCCAAGAGGTAGAAATTTCTGTGGTTCCTGCTTAGGTTCCAGACACATACAGTTCCCCATTTAATGTTTCTGCAGAGTTAGCCCAGAGGGGTTTGCACTTCATACTGGGTAATCTCCTGCCCCTAGTCTTTCTTCAGATCTTTTCATGTTGTACCTGGAGAATCCCAGTTCTCTTGTCTTCTTGATTTTTCACCAGTCTGTGTTTGCTGTGCAAATTTGTTCTATTTGTGAGGGAAATCTGGAGAGCTTGAAATTTATCAACCTACTCTGCCATCTTCCCAAAATCCTCCCCTCTCCTTGTGTCCTTTTAACAAGGAATCAGTGCATATGTCTACCCTGAGTGTGGGAGTAGAGGAGGTAGATACTTCCAGACAAAGGACACCATTTCCTTTAATTTTATCAAGTTGATTGAAGAAACTCAGAACAATCCGGTGAGATTTATTCCCATTTAACAGATAAGGAAACTGAGACTCAGAGAAGTTAAATGACTTGCCCATAGCCATATAGCTATTCTTAGAGATTGTCTTTCTGATTCCATGTCCTTCATTCTTTCTATCTGCTATACTATATGCTTAAAACCATAAACAATTTTTTATTTGTTGTGACCAAATGATATCCAATGTATAATCAAATTAATTTAAAATGGCACTGCATCAAATCACCTTTCAAAAAATGTTGTGACCTGTGATGAGGACGAAAGAGGGGTAATAATAACAGGTATTTATAATTAACTAGTATTTTTAAACTTAAGGTCGGCATAGGATTCCAAATTCCTTTGAAATTTTTCAAGTTTGGCATTCCAAACTACTTTAATAATGCTCAAACCCTCCCCCCGCCAACATCTTCCTTCATTTTCTTTTTAAAGTTTTTTTTAATTTTGAACTTAAACACCAAATAAAATGGATATTTTCATATACATAATGGAATACAAAAGATAGTAAATGAAACCGAAAGTCTCTTAAAGCTTGTTTTTCTTTTTAAAATACATAAGAAATTCAATTGGCAATTTTCAAAACTATTCTGCTTATCTGAGATTCACACAGATTAGTCAGAATTTATCCCATGATCTCATGTTATAATGAGAAGAAAACAATTTACTTGTAATAGAAAGCATTATGATACTAAAAATATATCTAATAATGTGAACTACATGATATGTAACCATAATTACCATTTCAAATCTCTTCTTCCCATGATTTCCATTTTTACTTGCAGCACTTAAGTAAATATGGCTACAAATTCATAGTCTCTGATTGTAATACTATAACTGTACTATATACACACACAAATATTTTTATATATATAAAATAGAACTATTTGTTATATATTTATATAACTATATTTACATATATGTGTACATATATATATATGTATATATATATATGAACTATTTTCAACTATGGAGACAGGGATAGATGTATTGGGACTTGCCACATTTTCTTCATCCCAATACCTGGGCTAGTGGCATCTCAGGGGCCACCTGCACTTACATGAGATCTGGATGGTATCATTGTGGTTCTAACATCACACCTGATGTCAGTAGAAGGGTCTAAGCCTCATTGGATTACCAGTCAGTTTTAGAATTTATTGTAATTAGAATAATTGTAATTGTAAAAAACATAATTTATCATAATTATAATTGGGAAATAATCAGGAATTCCAGTACAAAATGAAAACTTCCCCCTTTTCTCCCTACTTCTATCTCCTTACTGTTTTCTCCCTTCACCTTGGCTCTTCTCATTCTTGACCATGTCACATTTCTATTCAGTCACTTCCAATTTAGAACTTGTAGGATCAAATATCACATCCTCTCTTTAGTGTTCAAAACCCTTCGTAACATTCTCCCTAACCCTTTACCTTTCAGTCTTACATATATTCTTTAATCCAATGACACTGGTCTTGCACAAGACACTCCATCTTTTGACTCTGGGCCTTTTCATTGGCTACCTTCCGTGCTTAGAAGGCTTTCTAGTTACTTCCACTTCTTGGTTCCCTGCTTCTTTGAATACCCAGCTTCTTTCTGCAATTCAGTGAAACCTCAGAGATGTGCCTAATCACATTTAACTCTTCTAAGGAAACATTACAAATTATTATTCCTATTTATAACAGAGAACTGAGGCTCAGATATGAAACAATTTGCTTAGAGTCACACAGCTAGTAAGTTATCTGAAAAGGTTTCATCTGACTCCAAGTTCAGCAGTCTATCTACTATATTAGGCTGCCCTTAAACAGAATGGGACTGAAGACTGAGGGGTCTGAAGGGTAGAAGTGTTCCCAAGGGAAGGAGGTTGCCAGGGGAAGAAGAGAGGCTTTGAAAGAAAAAGTAGCATGGCCCTCCAAATTGATTTCACTTTTATAAGCTTTTGGGGGTGGGTTATGTCACTTAAAAAGCATTGTATAGCATCCCCCTGTGGATCCATGATGGGAGACCTTCCCTTTTTGCTCCCTCACTTCAGAACAAGCACACATATTCAGTGACTATTCCATGTCTTTCATAAGAACATTTATAATTTGCTCCTAGGTCAGAACTCTGTGTATATACACAAGAGAATCTCCTATTCATCCCCTCCTTCCTGTTGACCTTGAAGTATAAAGATGTTTCTCTGAGCTCTGGATGTCTTGTAGATCTTCTCTTTCAAGTGGTTTCTCTCCCAGGGGGCAGGTTTTTCTTCCTCCAAAGACCGACTTACTTGGTCTGCTTGTGTCACTGTTGTTCCATTGCTGACCCTCAGCTACTCAAGAGCTCAGGGGACATCAGCTGCCTTTTGAGATCTTACAAAGTGCTATCCTAATGGAAAGAGGGGACTAACAGAAGGTGTATATATATGTTCATGCCACATAAAATTGCATGCATGTAAATTCTAACATTCAAACAATGTATGTGCATGTGCATATATATGTTTATATATGTTCATATATGTAGATATATATTTGCATATAGCTTCAGTGCTCACACACTATGGAACATTTATGTACACACCATGTCCACTAATAATACTAGCTAGAAAAGGTAGTTTGATTTGGGCATGAACCCCAACTATGGAGGAGGCTTGAGGAGGGTAAATCTTTTGAGCTCAGGAGTTCTGAACTGCAGTGGACTAAGCCATTCTGTGTCCTCACTAAATTAGGCACCTAGAAGGAGAGCCCTCCAGGAGTGTGTGTGTGTGTGTGTGTGTGTGTGTGTGTGTGTGTGTGTGTTAGAAACTAGGCTGCCCAAGGAGGAGCAAAATGACTTAGCTGGGAAATGGAGCCGGTCAGAGTTTGTGATCCAATCAGTCTTGGGACCAAGCCATGAGCAATCCCTGCATTCCCAGTCAGAACAAGATGAAGAGACTCAGTCTTCAAAAAAAAAAAAATTGCAGGAGTAGTAGGAATGCCATTAACACCACTATTATTGGATATAGTATTGGAAATGCTAGTTATTCCAAAAAAGCTAGATTAAAAAATTGAGCAAGTAAGAATAGACAAAGAGAAAATTGTAAATTTTTGCAAATGATGTAATTGTTTACCTAAAAATCTTAACCAGCCAACTAAAATTAATTGAAACAATGAATAATTTCCAGAAAGTAATACGACACAAGATAAGCCCCCCAAATCATCATCCTTTCTATTTATTACCAACAAACCCCAGAAGGAAGAGATTATTTTTAAATGAATTACTTTAAAAAAAAAACAACCAAACTACAGAACGTTTAAAATATCTGGAAGTCCATTTACCAAGACAGATATAAGAATTATATCAACACAAGTACAAACATTCTTTACAAAAATAAACAAATAATTAGACGTTAATTGTTCATTGTTGGGTCAAGTCAATATTATAAAATAAAAATTAATATCTAAATTAGTTAATAAATTGTGATAGGAACAATGAAAGTTTGGCTAGTAAAAGGAATTGAGATCATCTTAAGATTTGGTTGGATGGCCATCACTTTCTTATCTTTTGAGTAGCTCTGGATCTCCTCCAGAATGCTTAGCACCAGCATAGGCTACTCAGGGAAGCTAGCTTCTCTCAGGGGAAGTGTGTCCTCAAAAACTATTTTTGTTGGGTATCTTTCTCCTGCTCTAGTCAAATAACTCTTCCGTTAACTGTTGTATGATCTATGAGTTTCATTTTATTCTAATATCAAACTTAAACCACCAGGTAGCCAACTTGACTGAGGTTTTTTACAAGTTGTGAGTCTTTTAGGACTGAAATATACTCAGCTCACTGAAGTGGACCGTACCACAGGAGATAAGCCTGGTTGGACCTTCATATTTCAGGGGGTGCTTGGGTGATAGTGGTAAATGTGTGCTTCATTCTGAGGTACCCTGTGATAGGACCACTATCCTCTCAATACAAATTAGTTTTCCCTAAAAGGCAACAAAGCTAGGGACCAGATTGACCCATACCTTCCTTCCAGAGCTAAAGGCATTAAGGGGGAAAAAATGTCCCCTAAAAGCATAAAAAATCCCACCTATGTAAGTCAGGGGATCATGTGACTTGATAGATCTCTGAAAGCCTTTAAAATCACCATGTCCTGCTTTGCTGACCACACAACATTTTCATATGGAGACTAGGAACGAGGAGAATAGACAAATTCAGAGAAATTAGATAGTGTTCTTATTGTATATCCTTATTGTGTGTGGTAAAATAAACCTTTTGTTAACTGCTTAATGACATATGACTACCATATTTCTTTCCAAGGTCAACTTCAGTTCCAGGATGCATCTGGTCAATTCCCAACACACTTCTAGGACATTAGAGAGTAAACTACTTATAACCATCTAGCAAGTAGAAACTGATACGCCTAAGCTTTGGGGTGGATTTCATCAGAATTCAATTAGGCTGAGATTTTTCCCTAATTAGAAAAGGGCAGATTTAACATTTGGTTTTTTAAAACTTCTTTAAAATATTTTCTTTTTTGGGAGGTGAGGTAATTGAAATTAAGTGACTTGCCCAAGGTCATACAATTAGTAAGAAGCAAATATCTGAGGCTGAATTTGAACTGAGGTCCTCTTGACTCCAGAGCCAGTGCTCTATTCACTAGTTTTTTTTCCCAATTACATGTAAAAATCATTTTAAATATTTTTGCTGTTCAATTATATCAGTCATGCCTGACTCTTTGTGTCCCTATTTGGGATTTTCATGGCAAAGATAGTAGTTTGTTATTTATTTCTTCAGTTCATTTTACAGATGGGGAAACTGAGGCAAACAGAGTTAAGTGACTTACTCAGGGTCATATAACTAGTAAGTATCTAAGACTTGATTTGAACTCAGATTTTTCTGACTCCAAGCCCAACACTCTTTACTTTGGACTACCTAGCTATTTTATTTTTAAGGTTTTTTTTTTCTTTTTTCAAATTTTGAGTTCTAAATTCTCTCCCTGAGAAAGCAAGCAATTTTATATACATTATTCATGTGCAGTCATGTAAAACTTATTTCCATATTAGTCATATTGTGAAAGAAAACAGTCAAGAAACGAAAAATAAAGTTTTTAAAAATATGCTTCAATCTACATTCAGACTCCATCATTTCTTTTTCTGGGAGCATTTTTTCATTTTAAATCCTTTGAAATTATCTAGGATCATAGAATTTTTGAAAATAGTTAAGTCATTCACTTAATCATTTCACTTCGCATTATATAATGTCTTTTCATATTTTTTCTGAAAGTATTCTGATCATGATTTCTTATAGCACAATAGTTATTTCATCACTATTATTCATATGCTACAACTGCTTCAGCCATTCCCCAGTTGATGAACATCTCCTCCATTTCCAATTTTTTGACTCCACAAAAAGAGCTGCTATATTTTTGTACATATGCATCCTTTAGAAAAGGACAACTTTATTCTGAACTGAGAATGGATGTTTTATGTTGCTCGTGGATAGTATCACCAATTGCCTTTGAATTTTTTGGGGGAAAAAAAAGTAACTGAAATATGAATCAACAAATATTTGTTAAGCTTCTACCATACACACTAAGTCCTGGAGATACAAAGAAAGGCAAAAAACAATCTCTGCTTTCTAGGAGACAGTAGCTGCTCTTATAGTTTAATGGGGAAGACTACATTCAAATGACTAGATACAAAACAAACCCAGTTTTTGGCAACTTTTGACATCCTAATATGTTTTACCACAAATCTCTTGATATCCTATCTCTATCATTCAATCTCCCCAAAAAAGAAGGTGGCTAAGCAGCCTCATCTAGGCTCCCTTTGTTGCCTGCAATGTCACTCTAAGGTTAGGTAAAACCATGCAATTAGAGGTAGTCATTCCTCTATTTATAAGGAATTATCATTCCTTAATTTCATGATACAGGACGGTCACTAGTGAGGATGGATAGATCACCTCAGTGGTTTTTGAGGATGAAGGCAACATGAGCATGTTTGTAATAATATAGTAGCTAGCAATTGTAAAATACCCACTATGTGCCAGGCACTTTGCAATTTTATCTCATTTTATAGCAACTCGGGGAGATAAGTGCTGTTATTCTCCCCATTTTACAGATGAGGAAACGGAGGCAATCAGTGCCCAGGGTCACATAGCCAGTGAGTGTTTGAGACCAGATTTGAACTTCCTGACTCCAAGCCCAGCTCCCTTTCTACTGCACCATCTGGAAGTAGAGAAGAGACCAGTAGACAAGAATGAAAGAATAGGAAAGCTTCTGGAGAAGATGGAACAAAATGGGGTCATTTCTTCATGTAGAGAAGCTTACCTTGGTGAAGAGAAAGGCCATCTCTTTATATGAGTTGCAGATAAAGGCACAGACAATGGCAGATGGGATCTGGGAGATGTGAGATGAAGAGAAGGGGAGAAAAGGGACCTCTCAGTGAATGACCTCATTTTTTTTAGTGAACCATGAATCAAGTTTCTCAGTTCTGGGATGGGGGAGATGTGAGAGGTTTACGGATAAAAAAGATTTGAAAAAATTTTTGTGGTGAGTGGGATAATGAGTCATTTAGGGAAATGTAATAGGATTATCTTGTTGCAGTGAGGGTCCAAGTGAGGTATGTAATGAAAATTTGTAGTGAATCCAATTAGCATAGTTTTGTGATTTTCTCTAGCTCATCCAGAAGTACAAGCGTAGGAAAGAATCAGGAGATGATGGGAACACTAGGGCTGAGACTTAGTGGGCAAAATCAGCAATACAATAAAGGAGTGAGGGGCTCGAGAAGATAATAGCATC